>NC_064763.1:6290936-6590936 GCF_011397635.1 Epinephelus fuscoguttatus | reverse complement strand
CTACGGATTGTAGGGTAACAATTGATGTATGTTGGTAATTAACAAATTACAAGCATTGTAATAATACATGGTTGTAATTCTATTTTTTTCTGATGTCTCAACCATTTGGTAGAGGCTTATATTATAAAAACAGAAACACACAACAACCATCGGGTCTGTTTAAAAAAAAAAAAAAAAGAAAAAAGAAATTACATTGAAGTGGTTCCTCTGCACATGTGTACATGAATTAATCAAGAATCCTCATCTGTTTCCTGATTGATTTATTTTCTTTGGATCTGAGATTCCACCTTTGACCTTCAGCGTGGATTTGTAATGCTGCTTACCTTAATTGTACTTCTGTTAGTTATTGTGGCTCTCTTTATTTGCCTTAAGGTGAACTTTGAGGTGATCAAAGTTCACTGACTTAAATACACTAAACTTTGAATTAGTGTTTGGGCCTTTATTTACTTATTTGCCTCCAAGGCAGAGAATATATATATATATATTTATATATATATAAATATATATATATACATGGGATGGGAAGGGATGTGCTGTACTTCCTGTGTGGATGGCATGAATGTCACAAAATGTGACAAATGTCACAAAAACAAAGCAGAAAAGATTTTCAGGACTCTTCTGTGATTTGAGGTCATGTCTGTGCTTGAGTGTGACATTGTGCCCACGTCACTGTCCTCTGCTTCTGTTCCACTGTGGCTGTGCTTGTTCAGATAGTCAGGATTCTGTCTGTATCCTCTCCCTCACACAGCCCAACAGTTTATTGTTAATTAATGCTGACATGCTACAGGGTAGCATTCAAGCAATTATTACATTCCCTGGTGCAAATGATTTCATAATAAACCACTGACCATCATTGTTGGCAACACCTCTAATTGCGATATGAAATCATCCCTGGATGAGATGCCCAGAATAGGCTTTCCTAAGACAATTGTGACTTCTCTGCAAGCAGACTAATTAAGAGACTGTTGACATTTGATAAGAAGCCAGCTATAGTGAAAATAATGGGAATGCATGAGGGATGTTTACTGCCCTTATGTGCAAGAGCTAAACATCCTCATCGCTGGATAGAAACTCCATACTAATATATTCAGAATATTTCAAGTGTGCAAACCTTCTTTTTTTTAACATATATAGTCGACATCAAGATATGATTTGTTTGCATTTAGAATGTTAAATATCAAGTGTTGAGTTAAAATATGTCATCAAACTGAAAATTGAATTGTTTTAGAAATATTATAAAAAATAAGACTTAGTAAAATGTTTTAGGTTACCACAATATTTAATACTTTTAAATGTCCCATATGAGTATGATACTCAAAGTATTTAAAAGACTGTGTTTGACACCTTGACTGATTTGGGGTGAAAATGGCTCAATGTAGAATATAATTTGCAGTGGCGATACTAACACCTTTAAGTAAAAGAGCATGTCATATGTCAGACACAATATTTGGTGGTATTATTATATTATATTACATTACTATATTATAGATTACATATCAATATCAGGCATAAGCCTGTTTGGCCAACCTGTAAATGATGTATTATTCCAATGTATGCTGCATAAAAAACTTCTCTTTCTGCTGTCCCCTGGATCTAATATGTTATGATATTTTTTGGGCACTAGTATTGATATGATCCCTCTGCTATTCTTATGCAGTTACAGTAAACCATATCTTGTACACTGAGGTCCAGATAATGCGAAAATAAACATGTGTAATGAGTTTGTCACACCACAGAAGAATGTGTCACAAAGCACCCACCCAAATTTGAATAAGTAAAAAATAATAACAATGATAAATTGCTACAATATCTGATGACATACACGGTGTGAATGGATCATGTGCAAATGTAGAGTTTCTGTCATGTCTTGCTGTACATTATTTTTAGGGGAATAACTACACGCACGTATGATATTTAATGTGCATATATTGAATCAATCAATGGAAAATGATTATGTTAAATGATTATAGGCATGACTGTGTGTTATAATGTTAACACAGAGAACAGAGGACTTCCCGCTTTCCCAACATAAGGAGCAGTTTGCACTTCGTTATTGAAAGCATTAAAGCACCGGCAAGCGAGCACCAGGAGCACCACACATCAAATGCAACATAAAAGAGCAGTTTTGCAATTGATTTTCTTAACAACCGGGGGGTAAGATTCATTACAAGTGCCATCAGTAACACCTCTAAAGAGTGCTGACTTTATTTAGCTTATTCAAGCCAACACCACAGCCTCAACAGCCTGTCCACTTTGAACAGTGGGTATGCCTGCATGTAGGGCAAATGCTACAACAGGTTTCCTGCAATCCCATGGTACATTTGTGGCAATTTATATGTGCGTGCATGCGTGCGTGCATGTGTGTGTGCGTGCGTGAGAGAGAGAGAGAGAGAGCTATCAGCTTTGTGACTCACAATCAGCTGCCTTAAGAAAACAGCGCCATTAGGCTACTTGACCTTCTGAATAAAATTAGCAGCTGAGCCATTAGCACTAAGCACAGCTTAGAGCAAAATGGCAGGAATTCACTGAGATACTGTTGTTTTTATACAGTGTCACAGTATGTCAATTTATTATCATCTCCATCTCAGCAGAATCAATACAAGACAGAAGACCAGGGCGTTGGCACTGCATACAGCAAACTAAACAGCACACACAAATCCATCCACACATCTGTGCATGTTTATTGAGCAAACATATATTAATATTTCAAAAATTGATCACACTCATCCTCAGTTTGCCATTTGTTAACCATATACCAGCAGTTTCTGTGTGTAAGGAACACACTGTGAAGTGGTATAGTCTGAACTTCAGACACTGCCATCACATTCTGAAATGCACTTAGTGATTCCAGATTAATTGACCGAGCTGCCTTTATCAGCTTTTTCACTATGTTGTCATTGTGCCTTCACTGGTTTCATTTCCAACAAATACATGGAAATCCACCAGAACAATATGATGACAAATCAAAACCATCTTGTCACAGGCGTTAAAAGACTTCACAGATGTGGGTGAAAAACAGGAGTATTGAAGTACCATCTCTAGTGCAAACATTCACTTGTTATTTATTCATTTTCTAAAATTACATCAAGTGACCCTGCTGGTCTCCATTTTTCCACCATTTATCTCTGCACTTTCTATTCCTACAGGTACATTTTGCAGCCCTGCCTGAATTATGTTTAAATTATTTGATTTAACTTTGTTTGATTGATTTTGCCAACATGTTCTCACCCAACTCTTCAAATACACCGCTCTGTCAGTGGACCTACAAATCAAAATAAGACGTGCTGGGTACCCTCCTGCATCAGTGTTGGACGTTCAGGGATGGTGTGTCAATTTACACTTGTTACATGCATTGTGTCTTTTCAAAATACACCTCTGTTTTCAGAGGAAATGTACAGTTTGCATCCAGTCTCTTTCAAAATAAATGTAATACATCAGTACAAAACCGCAAAAATGTATGTTTTTTTTTTCTTTAACAAAAATGCACATAGGGCGGCACGGTGGTATGGTGGTTAGCACTCTCGCCTCACAGCAAGAGGGTTCCCGGTTCGATCCCGGGTGTGGGAGCCCTTCTGTACAGAGTTTGCATGTTCTCCCCATGTCAGCGTGGGTTCTCTCCGGGCACTCTGGCTTCCTCCCACAGTCCAAAGACATGCAGATTGGGGACTAGGTTAATTGGTAACTCTAAATTGTCCATAGGTGTGAATATGAGCATGAATGGTTGTCTGTCTCTATGTGTCAGCCCTGCGATAGTCTGGCGACCTGTCCAGGGTGTACCCTGCCTCTCGCCCGATGTCAGCTGGGATAGGCTCCAGCCCCCCGCGACCCTCAAGAGGATGAAGCGGTTAAAAGATGAATGAATGAAAAATGCACATGGTTACGTTTAGCCAACATGCCTCCATGGTTGGGTTTAGGAAAAATGACAGGGTTTGGCTTTACAATCTTATGGGAATCAAACAATGGCCTCCCAGGTGAAAGCAGGTGGTTGTTGGACCCATCCACCACCCCACCCGCCCACACTACTGGTACTTTTGCTGCCTTAACTTTCATTGTTGTACCGCCATGTTTCTCCCTCTCCCTTGGCCCCCCTAAACAATAATGGTGACCAGCCGCGTATCATGCCGACGTGAAAGGACGGCTTTTTCGTTGGTGTCTGACGACAGAAGTCACTGGCTAAGGGTCAATTTTCGATGAGTTCGGAGTGACACCAGATTGCCGTGACTGCTGTGAACTGCCGTGAACTGGCGCAGCCTTACCATGTGTCGTTATAGAGCCAAGATGGTGCCGCGGATGGCCGCCTCAGGACTCTTGTACTTAGCTCTCTCGTACTTCACTCTCTCGTACTTCTCCTGGTTTTGTCTGTTTTTTTAGCTTCCTGCTCCCTCTCTCTGGTCACCTTCACCAGAGCGGAACTCTTACACGCTGGTCAGTCCTGCACTGGAAATTTGTTGCCAGTTTTGAAATGACCCAGCGAGTTTTGCAGAGATTTTGGTCAGGGGAGCAGTGGCTCTCCTTGGGATTCGCTGTAGACGGAGATGGGGCAAGCGCGTGGGAGCTCTTGTCAGGCTACGGCAGTGGGGATCATGTGGTCCACTCCTGTCTATACAACTGGCGTATGTCCGCTCTCTGGCAAATAAGATGGACAAGTTGCTGCTCCTAACTCATAAAAACGCGGACTGAAGCAGATCTGCCGCCCTGTGTTTTACTGAAACCTGGCTCAGTGAACACATCCCGGACAGCGCATTATGACTGCCAGGATTCCAACTTTTCCGAGGGGACCGCACCACAGAGCTCTCGGGGGAAACTAAGGGAGGTGGAATGTGCTTCTACATCAACAAAGGTTGGTGTACAGATGTCACAGTGATGAAGAAGTCGTGCAGCCGTTACTTAGAGACTCATCATTAACTGTAAACCATTTTATTCACCATGGGAGTTTTCCTTGTTTGTTCTGGTTGGTGTTTACATTCCACCTCAGGCCTGTGTAATGGAAGCATTACAACACCTGGCTGACTAGGCGATAGACGTGGAGAAAAAACATCCAGACACCCTGCTCATCATCCTAGGGAATTTTAACAGTGCAAACCTCTCTCACGAACCTCCACGCCCAGCAACCCCCTCTCCTCTGACCCTCGACCTGCACTAAAGGTCTGTGAAGAGGATGTGTCGGCTCTTCCAGAGACAAAGACCAGGAAGGCCTGACCTGATGGTGTGTCCCCCTCCTGCCTGAGAGTCTGCTCTGACCAGCTGGCCCCTATCTTCACTCGGATATTCAACTGATCACTGGAGCTGTGTGAAGTACCCTCCTGCGTCAAACACTCCACCATCATCCCCGTCCCCTAGAAGCCCTCCATCACAGGATTAAATGACTACAGGCCTGTCGCCCTGACATCTGTGGTCATGAAATCCTTTGAAAGACTGCTGTTGCGCCACCTGAAGGAAATCACAGACCTGCTGCTGGACCCCCTGCAGTTTTCCTACCGGGCAAACAGTTTGGCGGATGATGCAGTCAACATGGGACTGCACTAAATCCTGCAGAAACTCGACTCCCCAGGGATTTACGCAAGGATCCTGTTTGTGGACATCAGTTCCGAGAAGCTCATCCGGCTCACGGTGCCTGCCTCCACCTGTCAGTGGATTACTAGCTTCTTGACTGACAGGAGGCACCGTGTGAGGCTGGGGAGCATCACATCCAGCTCCTGGTCCATTTGCACTGGGCCCCCAAGGGTGTGTCCTCTCCCCACTGCTCTTCTCCCTGTATACCAACAACTGCATCTCAGGGGACCCTTCTGTGAAACTCCTGAAGTTTGCGAACGACACCATGGTCATCAGTCTAATCTGGGACTGTGATGAGTCTGCATACAGACAGGAGGTGGAGCAGCTGGTCCTCTGGTGCGGTCAGAACCACCTGGAGCTGAACCTGCTCAAGACTGTCGAGATGACAGTGGACTTCAGGAGAAGCCCCCAGACACTGCCCCGCCTCACTATCCTCAACAGCACAGTGTCTACTGTGGACAACTTCAGGTTTCTGGGTACCACAGTCGATCGGGACTTGAAGTGGACCTCCCACCTAGACACTGTCCGAAAAAGGCCCAGCAGAGGCTGGCACTGATCTTCCCTCCATCGAGGACCTGTACCGCTCAAGGGTCAGGAAATGGGCAGGAAACATCACTGTAGACCCCTCACACCGCGGATGCAATCTGTTTAAACTTCTCCCCTCCAGTAGGTGCTACAGAGCACTGAGCACAGAGCGCTCTGATGAACTACTAACAGTCACCAAGTGGCAGGACAAACAACACTTGCATCCTTGTATATTGTATTTTTTAAAATGTTTTAGTTGGTGTATATTTGTATATTTTTTGTATATTGTATATTTCTGTATATTCCACTTCTTGCCTAAATTTTGAGTACTTATGTCAATTCTGGTACATTGAGAGCAAGTCTTCTGGAGTCAAATTCCTTGTAAGTACACATATACTTGGTGAATAAAGCTGATTCTGATTCTGATCAAACTGCCGGGACAGGTGCCATCAGGCTAACCGGTGGTGTATAATAAGACACTGGAAGATTCGGGCCTGGCAAGTCACAAGCTGATGCTGCCCAGCAGCATATCATACCACTGCGAAAGGTGACTTTTGGCATTGGTATCTAACGCTGAAGTCATGGACAAAGCTACCGTATTTGACAACCTGGGAATGAGAATAGTCTGTATGTGCATATTGTATTTTTCAAAGTAAACTTACAACATAGGTAAAAGAGTTTGGGTCTTATTCATGAAATGTTAGTAAATATGTGAGTAGATTTGCACATAAAAATTCTTGGTTCTAAAAACCTACACCTGATTTATGAACACGTGGAAAACTCGGATAAGACTGTTGGCAAGTGTGTATGTTCATGAATGCCTATCAATTGTAAACAGGCAGTAGGCTCTCGCTAGTCAGCAATTAGCATAAATCCCTGTCCATGAATAAACAGTGACCACCATGTATGGAGGTGATAATTACTATGGATAGGTGCATCTTATCGAACTGTGGACATGGAGCAAACAAAGAAAGAGAGAGAGAGAAAGAAAAAACAATCTGACACTGAGACTGAAGTTATTTCGGGTGAAGCGGAGCTGAGAAAAACATTTAATTTTATTCTGTTAGTAGTGGTGTGACAGGGACAGGTAAATCAAATAGCTAGAGGGCAGCAAAAGGTGCCATTAACTCAGTGTCCTCTGTAAGAACCATCTAAGAGGTACAAAAATGATTCGATATGAAACTTGATGCAAAAAAGCACATAATTACACAAAAAAACAACAACAACAAAACAAACAAACACAACAGCCACAGGAGGAGGCTCTTGCCAGTCATAGCTGCAGATGGGCGCATTGCTTGCATCATTGTAGAGACTTCTCAGTCAGGAATTATCTCTGACAGAGACAGTGACATGCCCTTACTGAAGCAGTCAATAGCAAACTTCTAAGGTACAGTGATGTACATGTTATATTAACTGTTAAATGGCTGTACATTCTGACAGCCATCACTGATAGCTTAGTGTTCTCTCTCCTAAATGATTCAAGTGGGAACGGAATGCCAGAAATGTAGAAAACACATGTATTAAATCAGTTTGAATAACAAATTCACATTTTTAAGAAACCTTATCTGAAACTTATATCTGCTAATTGCCAACTTATTTAGCTAAATGTGTTATATCTAATCTTTTGTCATGTGTAATTTACGCGTTTCAAAGGCATCTGCGTATTGTGAACATAACAGAGTACAATATGAATTAAAATTGTATTTTCTAATTATGTCAAGCAATAGTTATGTGCATTCCTTATTTATACATAAGTAAAAAAAAACAAACAAAAAAAACACGGTTTGGCTTAAAATTACCATGTCTGTTACTAATGTACGTATTACGTATGTAATATTACGTCAAGTGACATACGTCACTCGCATAGCATGCTACACAAACTGACACACTATATCTTTATCAAAATAACTCCACTGACTTTTGGTCTCACACGAGAAATGAACAGCAGGCCCTGTGTGAAAAGCAAGAGTTTGTTTGACCCATACCGAAAACAGGCGGATTCTTAAGGAAATGTTAATACCAGTTAAATCACTTTTTTATCAGCACAACAAACATTTATTGTTGACCATGTGTGGAAAATGTTGCAATGTATGCTATAAATGTTTTTTTTATTTGTTTTATCTCCATATTTGTTCACTGTATGAGAAATGTTTTATGCTCAAGGTTAAGGAAAGATCAAGGTCTTAGGAAATACTGAAAAGGCTATAGTGCTTTTATCTAAAGTGCTTTACAATTTGCCTCTCACTCATCAATACACACACATTCACAGAGCCACGGTGCTGAAGCTAAAAGTCAGGGCAGTTGGGGGACACTTCAACATGTGGGCAAAAGGAGCTGGGGATCAAACCATCAACCACCTGAGCCTGGGAACCTTGAGGCTTTGACTGTGTGGTATCCCCAAAACAATCCATCTAAGAGGTTTTCTACAAGCATTTCTACAAAATTTCAACACACATTTCCCAAAGCAGCACTTAAGAGTACACATACTGTAGAGAGCTTCTTAACGTCTGCTGTCAATGGTGCTGAAGATGATGCTGAATACACTTTAAACTACTTTTGGGAAATGGAGCCCAGATATTTAATACATGAGTAAAAATCTGTTAAAACAATCTTCTCCTTTAAAGCACAAAGTGAAAATGTAGTCATTTGATTTTTTCAACCTTAGTTTAAGTTTAGATATATTGTCCTTGAGTTTTGAGAGCACCCCGTAGCTCCCCCAGATCTGCAGATTTCCCTTCTACAGCTCACTGTTGATGTTGAGAAATTCAACACAGCTCACATCTCAGCACTACCCTGTAAATCCAGAGTTCTCGCGAGAGCAAAATTTGAATTTGCTCAGCGCAGCGTTGCCAGATGGGAAATGTAGGATTATCGTACCAGAAGCTCAAAATTATCGTATTTTGAGGGGAATTATCGTACATCAGTCATAACCAAAATAACAATCCTAATGATGCGCTATAGGCAATTATACAACAGTTATATATATATGATATAGAATACAACATCACTGGGACATGTAACAGTTAAATCACTCCGCTCACAAGTGTTATAAATATAAATACAACCATTAATTAACCAACTGTCACACTCGCTACATTGATGCAAACGGACACTATAGCGTTACACCAAGAAGATGGATATTTTCCCCAAAATTACATTTGAATTAAATTATGAGTGGTCCTCAGGAGAGGATGAGGAAAAGGAAGGCCAGGACTCTTCTGTGCAGACCTCCAGGTGTGTTTGTGTAACATTAGCCGACCTCGACAAACTGAAGAGAAGCAAAAATGAAGTGAACACGGTCAGGAATTATCAATGATCATCTGATGAGGTACACATGAGGATGAGGGAGAGAGGAAGCTGAATCCGGCCGTGCCAACGTCCAGGTTTACCAACGTTTCATCAGCCGAACTGGACGAAGTTACACAGTTGCAGATCAATGTAAATACAAAGTAGCTTGTGAGTTCCTGGCGTGTGGGCTGCATTACCTGCGACAGACTGGGGGAAATGTTTGTTTTCGCGGAGCTACATAACATACTTAAATAATTTATTTCATCACCTTTTGTTAACATTTCCTTACTCAGCATTGCTGTTTAAGCTGTTGTTGAACTGTTGTATAAAACACTCGAGGTCGTGATGTTGTACTGTATATCGTCACGGCTGTAACTGCCTGACCGAATCACAGCCGCGACGATATACAGTACAACATCACTCCCTCTCGTGTGATATTGCTTAAATATAGTCACTCTAGTGTTTACTTTTTTTTCCATTTTCTTTGCTTCTGTTCTTCCTCTTCTTCTTCTTCTTCTTCATCTTCTTCTGTTTTGATTCTCATTCTCACTTGACTTCTTGATGGGTCCTAGCGCCTCGTGGGGCGGGTGCAGCTGACCATTCAGCCAATCGTGCTCATTGTTCAGAGACAAACGTCACCCGTATCTCATGCTAAGCAAAGTGCAATTGGCTGGAAACATGTCACATGGGAACGGATGCCTTCAGGGCTCACAAAAAAAACTCTGGCATACTGATGACAACCCCACATTCATGAAATGGTAAAATTATCGTACATTTGCCCTTTTTTGGGATTACTGATCGTACATCGTACAGAGGGCCAAATTATCGTACAAATATGATAATTATCGTACACCTGGCAACGCTGGCGCTGAGCTGCACCAATCACATTGATGTATCTAATATAGGCGGGCCTGAGGCGAGCTAAACAGATAACGACAGCGCTGCAACGATGAAGTCCAGAATCAGTCAGTAAACATTGCAAGATGGCTACGGATGAACACCAGTTGTTTGAAACAGCTTTGGCCGCTACAATGAATGAGTTAGACTTGGCTTTTTCTCTAAAAGAGACGGCGCTTGAATCTTTCCTTTGCAAGAAGGACGTTTCTAAACAAAAAAAAAAAAGAAAAAAAAAGAATTTACTTTATTTTGCTCACTGCATAGCATAGGCTGAACTCACTGTGTATAAAACACATTTTGACTGTCTTATAGGCATAAGTGGATAACGAGACAATAGGCCCCTGGATACAGATATGCAAAAGGCCCCACCAATTGTCCTCCACAGGAGCAAAATACACAGAGTTTGTGGAGGTTTTACATATCTGTGGAGTCACTATGGAGGAGGTTGGTGGTTGTTTGTGTCTCTTTATAGTTGTTTGGGTCTCTTTGATGTAATTATATGTCTTTTTTGATCATTTTGTCACTTTTTGGTCAATTTGTGTTTCCTTGTGATTGTTGTAGCTGTTTTTGTGTCTCTTCATGGTTGTTTTGACCATTTTTGTAATTTTGTATCTCTTTGTAGTTTTTTTGCATCTCTTTGTGTCTCCTTGTGGTCATTTGGGTCTCCTTGTGATTGTTTCATGTCTTTTTGTAGTTGTTTGGGTGTCTTTAAGGCAAAAGTTTGTCTTATTAAGGAATTTTTGTATGCCTTTGTCTTTTATTTATTTTTTTGGACATGTTAGTTGTTTTGTGTCTCTGTGGTAAATTTGTGTGTCATATTGTTTTGCTAATTTCTTGTAATTCTCGTGCTCTTTGCAGTTTCATTGCATCTCTTTGTGGTCATTTGTGTCTCCTTGTGCTTGTTTTGTGTCTTTTGTAGTCATTTGGTTCTCTTCAAAGTAATTTTGTGTCTTACTGAGGCAATTTTGCATCTCTTTGGTCTAATTTTGTGTCTTTTTTTATCATTTTGTACTTACTTTGTTTCTTGTGGTGGTTTTCTGTCTCTGTGGTTGTTTTCTATCTCTGTAGTGGACTGGGTCTCTTTGAGGTAATACTGTCTTCCTTTGGTCAATTTCCTCGTGGTTGTTTTGCCCAATTTTGTAGTTTTTGTATTTCTTTGCAGTTTCTTTGCATTTCTTTGTGGTTATTTTGTGCCTTCTTGTGATTGTTTTGTGTCTTTTTAGTCATTTGAGTCTCTACGAGGTAATTTTGTGTCTTATTTAGGTAATTTAGTGTCTCTCTGGTGTATTTTGTGTCTCTTTTGCAAGTTTTAACGCATCATAGTCATTTTGTGTCTCCTTGTAGTCTCTTTGTTGTCAATTTGTTTTCCTTAGTGGTTGTTTTTGCCCATTTTTGTAGTTTTTGTATTCCTTTGCAGTTACTTTGCATCTCTTTGCTGTCTTTTTGTGTCTCTCTGTGGTCATTTTGAGTCTCTTCTTGGTCGGCACTTGTTAATTTAAGTGACATTTTCAGGTGAGGGCAAGGGGGGCCCTGAGCTTTTCTCAGGTAGGCCCTTTCAGTAATCCATCCATGCTTTTACATCTCTCTCCCATTTCAGCCCTTGACTACCATGGCTCTATGAAATCTGTGCTGTGGCACAAAATGTGAAACAAGTCTGTACTGTACATGTAACTGACATATCACAACCTGCATAGGATGTGAATACAGGACACATCTGCCTCAAATATTACACAGTGAACATGTATTGCATCCACTGAATGACAGAATCAAGAGGAACTCTGGAAAAAGGCTCCCCTGTCATGAAAATTACAAAGCTTTTTTGAGTGCAGAGACACTTTTGAGCTGACCTACTATATTTTGCGGTGGCTTGGTTTTACTTTGTCACATGCTATAGTCTTAGAGCGTCACTCTGTCAAAAATCTGCCTGCCCTTATCACCAGCCTGCACAGAGCGCTAAAATCTCAAGAAATTCAGTGTGACGGTGGAGTGTGAAATTCCCAAGCCTGTGTTGCATCAGCCTGATAATTCTACCTGATGATAATTAATAATGATCCACCAGTGAGGCATTCATGCACACCCTCTCAGTTGCACCCCTGTGGCACTTGACAAAGCCGGCATGGAGACAGTCCTTACACATGTGAGATGAAAGGAAACATGACGTGAACTGGGAATACACATTGCATTCAAGCTTCATCAGGTGTGCGACTGGCTTTATAATATGTAAAAAAATAAATAAATAAATAACGCATGCGCAAAATGCAGCTGAGGGTGGCTCGATAATGGTCTGATATAGGAGCTTTAGTTGGGAAGGTTTTAGGGAGCTCTCAGGAGAGATCACAAGCCATTAGCCCTTGCTTTAGGGACCAAAGAGCCTGAGTCTATTGAACAGTTCATTAATGTTTTTGCTCCTTTGAAACCAACAGGAAGAGTAGTGGAAATATGCTCATGGGCATTAGTGAGCAGGTGGGTTAGATTAGAACAAAGGACATTTAGGCTAAAAATCAAGCAAGACATGTGAGAGGGCTGCAGGATGGAAGGCAAGTATCCATTACTTCAGATATCTATGTATTTATGCAAAGCGCTGCAGATTGCATGATGAATTGCTCTCAGGACACAGCACCATTATGTTCACTCTGAACTAAAGATTAACCTCTTTGTCAAGGCATTGATGTCACACAGCTTTAATGATGATAGGCAACTCTTGGCTTCACTCGACACAATTATGTTTACCTGGGCACAGACTGTTTGCTCTGTGATAACCATTATGGCTTAATTAAACATAGCTTAATTAAACAGAAATCATTGGGATAAAAAGTCTTCCTGATGCCAAGAGGCAGCAGGATTCCACTCCAAAGGCCTGCGGAGGAACAGCCACACTTAATCATAACTTAGCCTCTGAGCCCAGCTTCAGACAGCCATGTCCACCTACGTGGATAAGTAACTGTCATCTGTTCGCTTGCAACCTAAAGTGTGACAGCCACTTAGCATGTAGCATTTCTCACCTCTCTACAGATGACCTGTCATCCCTATAGGGTTAGAACAGCAATACCTGTCAGACGCTCTGTCATAAAAGCTTCAGCTGAGCCATGACAGAAATCCTGCATTAAAACACAGAATTAGCCACTTTGTCAAGGAATAGGGAACCCACTGACAGAGTGCTGGTGTATAATTGAGGCTTTTTTTAAAGAGCAAAAGCCTCTCTGTAGGAAAATTGCTAATGGCTCTTAAGACACATTTTATGCTTCAAATGATCCAGATTCTATCAGGACAAGTACATTTTCAGATGCTAAAAAAGAAGTCATGGGCTCACATTTATATATTTACTCACAGCTGACCTCTCAGTAGCCATGGCAATGTCATCAACTGTTAGGGAAGTAGGAAAGTAAACTTTATTTATAAAGCACATTTCAAAACCAGAGTTACAAGGTGCTGTACAGTGCAAACAATAAAAAGTACACACAGGGAAAATAAAAACATCACAGACAAACACCCATTGCAGGAAAGAAGATTACAAACAGGGGAATTTAAAACAATTTCTTCAAAGTGATGATTTTGCTATGTGAACAATAGTTTTATTTTCGTATTATATTGGTGATCTACAGTATTTGTACAACTATGTCTCCTAAAAAATGAGCTCATATACTACAAATTTGTTTTGTCAAATGTTAAATGTAATTCCTATCTGGATTAATTTTACTTGGGATATGTTTTCCATTGACAGAGATGCCATGTTTTTATACCACAAGTCAGGGTGAATGTTTAGGACACTGAAAGCCAGGGGTTTACATTTTGTCTTTGGGTTTGGCAACAGAAACTCTTTCTGCAAAAAAAAACCAACAACAAAAAGAGAAGAAAACAAAATGAGAAACATATGAACAAGGCAGCTTTTATTATATTTATTTAATTACTTATTTTATTTTTATTCTGAGCAACATTTTTGAGTAACAATGAATCACATCTGATTCTCTGTCATTTTCCCATCTTATATATCATTTTTAAATTTTAAATTAATTAAATTAATTTTAATTTAAATGCACATGGTTACGTTTTGCCAACACACACACGTGGTTGGGTTGAGGAAAAATGAAAAGGGTTTGGATTTACAATCTTACAGAAGTAAGCACCAGCCTCCTGGGTGAAAGTAGGTGGTTGCTGACCCATCTATGACCCCTCCTGCCTGCCCTACCTCAGACTTCTGCCATCTTAACTTTAGTTCTTGTCCTGCTGTGTTGCCCCCTGACGCTGCCAGGCGCCGTTAAACAATAATGGCAACCGACTATGTATCGTGCTGTCACTGACCAAGCGCCAGTTTTCGACAACTTTGGCGTGAGACGGGGTTGTTACAAGTCACTGTTGACATTTTCAATATGCATCAAAGATCATGATCTTTCCCTAAAACCACATGATACGGGGGCCTAACCTGTACCATGAAATATGTTCTGCGAATATGTCAGGTATGAACATTTTGCAACTTGGCAGACATGGTCATTCAAAAGTCTCTTACTGTAATTGTGTTGATATAATTTGGAATCTCTGAAACATATTTGCTATTATAATCATAAATATACACACATAATTTCAGGGGTGTATTGCTGAACTAAATAATCACAGTAGTCTTATTTCAGCTCTGTTTTTGGTGCCATTGTAGATAACATCAGGATGAGGGAGGGCTTATAATGCATCCAGTAATACATTGAATTAGTATGTGGGTAAAATACTGACTACATTCTGCCTAGCGCTGATGTAGGAGGGAGAAAAAAATGAAGCAGTCGTGATTTTCTTGTAATTTAGCCAGTGGTGTAATTAAAGCATCAGCGTTTAAACGAACTGGAATTAAATCTTTATTAATAACAATAGATGTGTGCTGCCCATCTTTGTTTCTTCCTGCTTTGATTGTCAGTACTTTGTAAACAAAGCCAGCAGACTGTGCTCTCATCTTTCCCCTCCCAGTTTTCATCATGTAAGAGGAGATTAATCAGCATCATCACAGTGACATATGGCATTGATCTCTATCACAAGTCTGACATATTTCTGACATACAGATTTCTAACTACTCCTCAGACAGACAGCAGCGGTGAGGGTGTGCTGAGCACATTCAGCCCTGAGAGACAGCTTCAGATCTACATGCATGGGTTTACTTTACAGCAGATAACCTAACAAAGCTATGTAGTCATTATAATTCCCATATGTTTTATCAAGACCTTATTACTCCTGGGACATGAAGTACATTGGGATGACCTCACACTGCAAGAGGTGCCCCTTGAATGTGCCCTTTGAAATGATCTATCAGTACCTATATTGATATCTGTACAACCTTGGCTAAAAGCTCATGAAAGTCAATAAACTACAATAACTGAAAAAAGTATTGAAATTATGTCCAAATAAAATACAAAAATCAGACATGATTTTTCATCAGATTTTACGAAATGAACACACAAAACAAACTTATCAAAAAAATGTAGAAACATAACCCAAATATTTCTTAACATTCCATTAATTATTTGAACTATGTACATTATTTAGTTATTGAGATGTACTAATTTTTATGAGCAGAGTGCAAAGGCATTCATTAATGTAGTGTAATGACGTCATCACAGACATACAACATAACCAACAATATCCAGAGGCCATTACAAGGAAATACCGGCATAATTACAGCAAAATATAAAGTGTGAACCGCATGTAAGGTAAGGAAATGTAAGGTAATAACATGATGACGAGGAAGAAAGAGGCCTCAGCTTTCTGCTGCAAAAAGAATAAATGCTGTAGCTATTACAATTTTTGTTTCTAAAACAATACGCACATGCAAACAAGGATCTCACGCGGCCATTACAGGGCAATGCTGACATAATTTTGGCGAAATACTACATTTGCACCTCACGTAAGATAAGGACATGCAAGGTAAAAACGTGATGATAGGGAGTGAGAAGCCTTAGCTTTCTGTTGCAGACATAATGAATGTTATAGTTATTATAGTTATTTTAAATTGATATACACAGACTAATTCAAACAACGATCTCCTGCCATCATTACAAGGAAATTATGTAATTACGATGAAATATTACATTTGCACTGCAGATAAGGTTAGCCAACCAAAAGTAATGATGTGATGATGGGGAGGACGGAAGCCATACTGTAGCTTCCCACTGCAAAGAAAATAAATGCTTTAGTTAATATGGTTCTTATTTTAGATCAATATATAAAGCACAGAGAAGTGCTGGTCCTTACTCCTTTTGTTCTCAAGACTACTTGTTGCTTTCTGTTCCATATGCCCGTATTGAATTGGGTAAAAAGGCTTTGTCTTAGCTTTCTGCTGCTGAAGGAATGAATGCTTATGCAATTGTGGTTTTTATTCATATCCACATATACAGGGTTATGCAAACGAGAATTTTGTGTGGCCACTAAGGAGAAATAATGGCGCAGTTATAGCAAAATATTATGTTTGCACTGCATGTAAGGTAACCTAAGGTAATTAAATAACATGGTGATGAAGACAGAAGTCTTAGCTTCCCACTGAAAACAGAATGAATGCTCTAGCTATTTTTTGGGGATGTATATGCAGGCTTCAAACCATGATCCTCTGCGGTCATTATACATTGCACCACATGTAAGGTAAGGTAATGTAAGGTAATGATGTGATGATGAGGAAAACCAAAGCCTTAGCTTTCTGCTGCAAAAAGAATGAATGCTGTAGCTCTTAAGGTTCTTTACAGGATCATGAAAACAACGATCTCCCGAGGTCGTCTGCATGCCTTTTCTCCCGCATGGAGGCCATTTTGCCAGGAAATTCAAAAACTGCATATATACTCCTCACTCCCTCACCAGAAGCTCACAATACCATCCAGCTGGCTTCAGTTGAAATATATCAAAAATGTCCAACACTAGAACAAATGAGAGAGATTAATCACACAGTATCAATTCCTTCAGATGCCTCTAATTTCATGTGGATAGGCTCTCACTTGCTTGTGACCCACATTCTTCCTAAGCAAAAGACAGAAAAAAAAATCCATTCACAGCCAAGAAAGTACTTCCACTTTCTTGGCTCAGTTTCTCACATCTTGACAGAATGGGGACAGTCTAATTTGATATATGGCGATAAAATTTTTGCTTTCTCAGCAGAGCATAACAAATTATATATTGAAAAATGGTTACACTTTATTTCACAATGCCCTAATTATGGCAAGATGACGGCTTAATTATCAAAAAAAATGGCTTCACTTTGCCAGTATGTAGGTTGTTTAAACGTTTGACAAATAATGAAAAAAAAGAAAAGAAAAGAAAAAGTTGTGGGCACGGTGAAACACTGTAAATACACTTGCAAGCAATGTGAGTATGCTTTGCATTTTTTTTGCCATCTAGCAGTGCTGAGTGTGACTCACTACCATATTATTGAACATATGGGGAAAATGTATTGCATATGACTCAGCAACCCACAGATCTCTGCAGGTTTTTATGTCTAAAATATACATACAGTACAGCAGAGATGAAAATGAAGTCCCCACTGATACAGTCTTGGTCTCATTGAGACTGCGTATGTAATAAATGTGTGTGTGCTCAGGATATGTGGAAATATTGGAAATCCCTGCAATCTGTAAACCCGTCTTTGTCAGACCACCTGGCTCATGGTGCTGGAAAATCAATATCTGACTGACATGAGGCAGCCTAATGAGTGCTGTCATTATCATATTTATGAGTGACCACTATATGTCTTCATATTACAGAGAATCCCATATTTTAAAAGAGCACCATTGCAATAAGTCCCATTGTTTCACAGCCTCCCCCATTTCTCGTTTGAACAAAAGGTTGCCATGTTGCCGCTGCTCTGCAACAAACAGAATATCTTTTCATAGCTATCCACTCTTCCCATGTTTGAATTTCCTGACACATCCCATAAACTGCTTGAAAAATTAGAAGTCCTCTTGTCAGCGTGAGCACCAACGCGTTCTGTACAAATTGTAAAGAGCAGTTAGGCCCCAGTGCACCTCTTTGTGTACCTTTGCATGCCGGCTTTTGTTTGTTCTATGTGCTTTGTGTGCGTTTGTTTGTCTCTTTTCTCTATCTGTGCTATTAAATGTGGCACAACAGCAGCCCGGAGTCATGATGCCCTCCCTTCCTCCCTCCAACCGCTCTGGCTCGACTGACAGCAGAATCATTTTTCCTTTCTTCCGCGCGCCTTTGATGATGGGTCACGTTAACTCCCCTGAATGTGCTGTTTATTCCACTTGAAGCCTCCCCAGCCCCGCCTCCCGCTGCATCATAATTTAATTGCTGAGCATTCTCCCATTTCCCCCCCTCGTTTGCCTCATTCATTTCAAATGCATGACCTTTCCTGAGAACAATGATCAATCAATAGGTGTTTTCCCCCATCAGGCCCTTTCAAATTAAAACCACTGAGTGAATTAAAAGCCTTTTGGAGCTGAAGTTATGAAGTGCAAGTGCTGTAACTCAGGCTGGGAAGAAGGCCAGCCATCAGCGGTCTTTATGGTAGATTGATTCATAGGTGAGCTGCTGTATGCACTGTGCTGTAGCAGCGCGAAGAGTTGATGGATGAAAAAAAGGAGGAAAAAAAAGAGTCGATGTTGAGGTAGTATTCATCATTTTCCCCCAACTTACATTTACTCACAAGCACTGAGGGACATCCTCCAGCTGGGCTTGGAGAGGATCCGCCGAGGAACTGCTGCATTATTGATTAGATCTGTTAAAAACACCTGCTTCTGCATCTGGGACCAGTTAAAGTTCCTACAAGGTGTGGCTAAAGTCTACTAACTGTTCAACCTTGCCTTCTGCAACGTGGTAGGCAATCTGTCGGCCATCACCAGAACAATATGTGCCAACATGTGTCCTGCCAAATTATCCAGTTTCAGAACTCTGAAACTCCACCTTACTTTCTTCATTTTAATAACAGCTCTTTCTTTTCTGTCAAGACTGAGACACTGCTGGGTTTAAAGTTCTCCACATGGTGCAGGGTTTCATTTTGTAGAAAGTGTAAAAGGGGCTGAGAAAACAAGCTGTACTACTATTATCAATGTTGTGCAAGTAACAGAGGTGTGGACTTGAGTCAGATTTGAATCAAACATGATGATTTTAGACTCAAAGTGGCAAAATAAAAAAAAGACTTGCAACTCAGCTTTGACTTCGACAGTGACATGTGACTTCACTTGGACTCGAGCCTTTTGACTTGAAGATACTTAATACCTGACTTCAAGCCCAAGGATTAAACCAATCAATTAATTTCCGTTCATTTCCAGAATCAACTAACATTAATGCTACTCATTCCCAGCAAGACAATATCTAATTCCCTGGATCCACTTTGTTTGTACCAGTCCAACAGCATCCAATCAAGTTGCAGTAGAGAACTCTGAAGAACTAATAATATGTTAATAAGCACCCGCTGGAAAAATAATATCAAAGACTATTTTGTTTGCCTACAGAAACTATGTGGTGGTCAACAAAAAAATAAAATGTAGTATGCAAAACATGCAGGTTAAGAAATGACAAAACAGAGACTAAACAACCTCATTTAAACTTGTTTTAACAAATACCATAAAACTTCAATTAATAGCCCAGGCTGTTTTGGCTTAAATCACTGAAATCAACACATTTATATTCGGGACAGGCTTTTATTTTCTCACAAAACTGTGAAAATTAAGCTTCAAATATCTTAATTCTGAAAAAGTGCTTTAGAGAGAGAGAGAGAGAGAGAGAGAGAGAGAGTTACGACAACTGCACCTGGCATACCAAAACAACACTTTATAATTAATAATTAATTTAATGTGTTGCCACACTGAGTTAGTGAAAGGGACTGGGTGTTTAACAGGGACTAGGCTTTTAACTGAAGCTTTACGCTAAGTACACATTTTGAAAAGCAGTCATGATTTCTGTAAATGTAAACTTTTATTACTCTGTTGTTGAAATGACATTACATGGGGTGAAGAGAGCATCATGACTTGTTTAAGACTTGAAGCTGAAAGTTTAAGACTTTAAGACGTTTTGACCTGGGACTTGGGACTTGGGACTCATCACAGTCTTGACTTGAGTGCCAAGACTTAAAACTTACTTGTGACTTGCAAAAACAATGACTTGGTCCCACCTCTGGCAAGTAACTGTTAATATAGTTAATTACAATTAGTAGTTACTTCTCTCTAAAGTAATTGAACTACTGCATATAAAACGTTTGTGTTACTTTTAAATACCTGCCTAATTTTTTTCATTAAGACACACACAGCTATATTATTTTAGTGTTGCTGTAGCACAGTATTCAACAAGAAAACTGCAAAATTGTATCTATGATTGTACCCATTATCACTCTGATAAAAAGTGTTTTGATAGGCCTATTTATTGTAGCCTGGACAGGCTTCAAATCATGCAACACAAGTCAGCTTTTATTCTTTTGGCAGAATTAAATTAAATGTTTGTCAGAAATTTGACAGTAATTTCTCATCATGACGACCTTGTGAAATAAAAGTGATAAAAGTCATTTTCAAAAATACTAACACATTGAGGTTTATCATTTGTAACAAGGGTTGCTGACTTCCTGAAATGGAAATAAGGAACGGGGGTATTGGGGTATTGATGTCACAAATTCCTCTGTGACTGATGGAGGAAATCTGGTGTCAGACGGTGCAGTCGGTCTTGTACACCTCCTCATTCATGCATCCCATTGCTAATCTTTTTCCCATTCCCTTCTCTATTCCTTTAATCTCTTCTCTTTTTGCCTATGATACCACTTGTAGGTTGCCTTCTTTTTAAAAATCTTGCACTGCTGTCAGGGGTATCATAGCAACGCTGTCTCTCGTGAGTGAGTCACAACCAATGAGAAGTGCATTCTCTGTTTGAGGAGTGGAACATAACGTGACAGACAGGCTGAGGAATGACAGATTAGGAGGGTTTCCTTCAATCACATACAAATCACCCCAACCTGTAAAATTTCTTTTCGATTTATTGGCGCTAAATTTATTCTCAAAATTACAGAACAAAGCATGTCCTTTATCAGTACAATGTGAAACAACATAACATGAATTCAAATTCTGCACTTATTTGTCCTGGATTTCAAGGAGGGAAAAATAATGTCCATATTTTCAGAAAAGCAAGCTCAAATTGCCTGAAATGTTGGCCATTGTGTGCAGTGACAGTCTAATGATGACTGACTAAGTGACTGATTGACTGATTGATTGATTGATTGATTGATTGATTGATTGATTGATTGATTGATTGATGCAGTTATTGTGCCACCGCAAGGTCAGGTGACTAGTGACGCTTGGGTCAACTGGTGGGTCCTGCAACGTTTGTTATTATTAACTTACAGAAACACTGCTTGCAATAGTCCACCTTCCACCTTCTCCTCCCCTCTTAACAACCATCTACATCTGTCAAGATACATTTTTATGTATTTTTATGAGTATTTAATGTTTCTACTGAAACTGGGATGTATAAAAAGAGAAGCAGCAGATCTCTCCTTGGATTCAAGACACAAATCTTTTCTGACTGAAAACTTTTGAAAAAGTACAACACGTTGAATCATTCTAGAATAACTGATGCATTTTGTGCTGGAATATCCACTTTGATTTGTGCCTGCCTCACCAGAAAAAGAAGCATTGGTGAAGTGAAACAAGCTGTTCTGGAGGGGAAAGCAGGACACAAAAAGCATGGTGTCCTCTGAATTCTAAAGCAGCAGAGAACACTAAGAGTATGCACAGCAACTGTTGATTAAAAACAGACACTGTAACAGGTTTAGGTTTCATTAAGAATCTTGTGTCCTTCATGCTTAAATTACTTGTTACCTCCACCTGAGTTTTCTTACTTCTCAGATTAGTAAGCAGGAGAGGAAAGACTCGAGTGATTCTGGTGGTGAAAAGTTGGGCGGTTTCTTGGTGGAGGATTAAAATACTGGCAGGTCACTACTGTGAAAGCAAATATTGAAGGTGTCATTTACACCTACGGTACAAAATGGCTAGCAGTTATCAAGTTGAAAATAATAGTTTATGCTGTAAAAATGCCTATGATTTGTGCTGTTTACAGCTGCTCCATTTGCTCAAACTGGGGAAAAAGGGCCGCTTTAGGTCCTGAAAATAAGTTAAAAAGAAGAAGTTAAAACAGCAGTAGATGTGGATCAAAAAGCTATGTGCTGACTCTACTATAGTAGAGTAGAGCTGACTCTAAACTTCAAAGTTTAGAGCTGACTCTAGAGTCAGCTCTAAACTTTAAAGTTAGCATTTGACGTTATAACGTCAAATGCTAACTTTAAAGTTTTGTGTTAAATATGCCTTGAATTGGATGCAATTACAATCAGCTGTGACAACTTCTCTGTGTGTCATGTTGTTTCACCAACCTCTGGGAACAGCTGACCTAGTAGGTAGAAAATAGTGGCTAAAGTTAGCTAACGTTAGCTATTAACATTAGCCTGACAGTGGTGAATCCATGTACAGAGTTGAAATAGATACTCAAGCACATTTTTTTTACCCAGCCAAAAACAAAAGGACAGTCATTTCAGTCGTGAACCCAACCACTCACAAAATACTTAAGGTCCACTAGACTTTTGTATGCTTTCATCAGCTCTCTATGTCACATCAGGAACCTTAGGAGGTCTAGAGGTTGAGGTCATTAACACAGATCATGTCTGCATTGGGTAAATCGGTCAAGTTGTGGGAAAAACAGGGTTCCCATTTAATGAACAAAATTTCCAAACTTCTCCATGGTCAAACATATCAGATTCAAAGATAATTCCAGCTAGCTGGCAATGAAGACGGACAAGACAAACTCAGGGTGAAATGTATGTGATGGAATGTACAGGATGGTTAACAGAATGCTGTCACACATTGACACATATTAAAGGTATGTTAGGTCGACAGCTAAAGAAAATTAATATGCTATGTTACATCACATGAGTGTTATCCACGGTAGCTTAATGTAATAATTCCATTGTACACAACAACATTTCATGAGTTTTACAATAGTTTCAATGATTTTGACTTATTTAATGACTTTTCCAGGCCTGCAAAATGTGACTGAAAAATTACATTACTGTTCTAGGTTTTCCATGATCATGGGAACCTCCAATGATTTGATGTAGCCATGTTCCTTTATTTTCAGTTCACACAGAATATGGATTTATCCCTTCCTTCCCTCCATCTGATTTTTGCCCATCATGATAGTCATGTAATTGCAAACAAGCTATTGCTTGTTTAAAATGAGCTCTTGGAGTATTCTTGTTTTATGGACCAAATGCAATAGAGTGATCTCATTATGGCTTTTTTTTTTTTTTTTTTCAAAATTTTATTCATTCATTTTTTACCTTCTTGAAAGTCTACCGTGGGCAGGGTTTTGTGTTTTTGAGTAGAGAAATGTACATTAATAGTAACTGATAATATCTGATCTTTAATGAGCAAGCTGCAAAGCTGCCATTGCTAAGCATCTCAATGGAAATGTCTTCAAACGACCAGGCATCTCATTCAATTGTATTAAAGCAGAGTCCCCCTCCCTCCAGATAAAAGCCCTCTACAACACAGGTATTTCAACAACTCATTATGCTGATATATATAGCAATTAATTAGGAAACATTATTCCTCCTAACCCTCAGTCACAAGATAAGACGGTGCGAACCAATCCCTCCCCTCTACAACTTTTGAAAAGGAAAACAGATGTGAGTGCAAATGTCCACCTACTATGTGTTATTAATGATTTAGTTTCGAGGGGGAATTACTGGCATTGGTTTTGTGATTAATGATTGAGGACAGGAGAGCAGAAGCCATTCACTCGTAACAGTGTGCACCTGTCTGAGACGTTTTGATGGCTTTTACCAGCAAAATGCTCTGGATAAGACACCGCTAAGAGCAAATTGGGAGCTCCTTGGTGCACTAATCTTTCCTTTAGCCCCCTGTGCCCCTCTGTTCCTCCTCAGCATTTTTTTCCCTCTCCATCTCTGTCTCACTCACAGACTGGCTGCACTAAGACCCTCTCCCTTTTTACTAACCCCCGCCTGTACTTTTTCTGAATGCTTTGCACTTCTTTCTCACAGCCTTTTGCGCCTTGTGTGGGTGGTGGGGTGAAACAGAAAGTTTGAGTGAGCCCTCCAGGTCCCCTGCAAAGCAAACACACACACACACACACACACACACACACACACACCTACATCAGCATGCTGTACTCACACAACAGCATACTACTTTTGCCACCTCTAACAGCCAAACAACACCCCACACTCCTACGCTGTGATTTTAGAAGTGCATTTGGCCAATAAATTTGAAAAGAAAGCTTGCTTGGAGACCTCCCAAAAGTACACAGGCCATAGAACAGGTTATTGGGAAATGCTTTCCTCTAATGTTATATGCTTTATTTTCACTAGCCAATGCTGTGTTTCGGCCTGGCTAGCTTACAATCAGCATCTCTAGACATATTCCCCAAACTAGACCCTGTCTGATTTATAGTAATTGGCTTACAGTACCAGAGTCATTTCTCTACAGACCTGATATCCTTCTTTATCTGCGGATTGCAACTTTGAGTTTAACTGTGGAGACTGAAAATGACCAGCAATCATTATTTTAATGATACTGCCAATTGTTCTAAAATAGGTTTCAAGGGGAAATTCACTTCCACAAGGCAGGAGCTCTGTCTCCTCTCCACTTGGCCTCTAAGGCATGCTGTATACATATTAATGGCTGGGATGCTGTCTGCCACAGAGCCACTGCTGTCTAAACTACTGTAAAGGCTGAATTTGGGAATTTAAAAAAAGCCCCCCTTAAGCGCATAAAATGGGTCACAAACTGTATTGTATTTTTCCTTGTTTTTGAACATTTAGTCCCTGGTGCTGAGGAACAGTAACACACATTGTGATCCCACACAAAAGTGCAAACCTAAAAAAAGATTCCACTCTAGTCACAAACTTTCTCTTGGGATTAAAGTGTCCATCAAATGCGTTATACATTATGCATTTGTCCTCTTGTGTGTATTTTTGGGGGTAGTTTTGAGATGAGAGGAAGGATGTTTCCTGAAATGAGGAACCTGATTCTGAATCCCTGAGTCTGGCTCCTGGCAGACTGCAGCGTAGCTGATGATCCTACATTATGACCTCAGTGATGAGTTACAAAGCAAATTATAATTAAGTATCTTCTTATAGTTCTAGCAGCAGTATATTTCAGGGACCACATTTACTAGACATCTTGCTCACAGCTACCTGTACTGAAGACTCCCTGGGGTTTTTGTGTCTGCACAGAGAGCTTGCATGTGTAGTTATTGTGTAAAGAAGGCTGGTTGGGTAGTTTGAGCCTGTTCTTATTCCAAAGTCATCAAACACTGCTGCTTTGTCAGTCATTTCAGCGTCAGACACAGATGCCAAAAAAAACCTCTCGTCACATTATGATATGCCACTGGGCAGTGTCAGTTTGTAACGCGGCCGGATGGAACCTTTTGCTGTGTTACACTGCCTGTCGACAAGACAGTGCCTGTTGCTGCAGTGTGATATGCAGACAGGCAGCGTCAGGTCATGTTGTGGCTGGGTGGCACCTGTCGGGATTGTATGATATGTCACTGAATGGCATCAGTTTGGAATGCTGCCAGTAACAACATAATATAAGGAGCTGGGAAGTCCCTATAGGGCAGGTGGGAGGGGTGAAGGGGTCCAACAACCTGGGACTTCCACCTGGGAGCCTGGTGTTCGCCTCCAATGTTGGGCCAAACCATGTGGTTTTTTTGCCTAAACCTAACCATGTGCATTTGTTGGCATCCCGGCGCTGGTTGTGACATTCTGGAACATCAACAGCGGACAGAGAACAATACCTAGTGCCTAATATGTAGACTTGAAAGTCCACTGACAACATGGTGATATGTGACAACTTGGGATGAAAAGATGTTGTTAGTTTCTATGGTGGCCCTGAGAACTTAACATACTGCAAATACAGAAAAGACAACCAAATACTGAAATGTGTTGCAAGTAGCACTACACGACAATGGAAACTGTTTCCAGGGGACTCTAATAAGTGACGCACATAAGTGAAATTATTGAGGTGTTAGCGTTTTGCTCAATATTACTCGGCTAATTCAATCTGAAAAACACACACAATTTATTGTAGAACAGGCTAACGTTATGTTAGCTGGCCATAAGATCAATAGTCACTGCAAGAACCTGTAACGGGGGACAAATCAATGCCGTTTGCCTTCCAGTGATGGTACTGATTTATATCTGATATCGTGATGTGGAAGGTGACTAGCAGGACTAGAATTTTTACATCTTTTTCTTTTCTTTTTAAAGATTATTTTTTTTGTGCTTTTGCCTTTAATGGTAAGGACAGTGTGAAATAGGGAGAGAGAGAGAGTGGGGGGGCGACATGCAGCCAAGTGTTGCAAGCCGGATACAAACTCATGAGTGCTGCAGCGAGGAATCACCTCTATACGTGGGGCACCGGCACTATCCACTATACCAACATGTTTTTCTAAAACATTTTCACAGTTAACCTACTATTTCAGTTTAAATCTTGTAAAAATGAAACACAGTATCTTATCTTTAATGTTTGTTTTTTTCATTAGCGCAGTTATGTTACATCCATTCATTTAGAACACTGACACTTTACTTCTATTTAAGAAATTACCATCTTCTTTGAATGATCTAACTGGATTATTATTTGTTTGATTGTTTGAGAGATCGACAGCTGGATGAGCTTCATAGACTTTTAAACTACCTGCCCGATGGCGACCAGTTTAAGTTAGTCTTAAACTGCTTAGATTGCACATACGAACAGAAATGTTCACACCTCTGTCGTACTACACATGGTTAGATCAGATGACATTCTACCTCACAACCGAAGCCCATGCTAACTGTATGCTAACTTTGTTGGTCTAACTGTGCGTTCACACCAAGCGCGAATTCGCAAATTCGTGCGAATTCGCAAATACCAGAATTCGCAAATTCGCGCGTCGAGATTACATACAAAGTCAATGCAAAGACGCGATTAGATGCATCTAGCGCAATTAGACACGTCTAGCGCTCCGCAGCTGAAATGGAGCGTTCCTGGAGGAGATGGTGAAACTCGCTGAGCTGGATGTGCTTCTGCAGGATAGGGTGAACCCCAGAACGACGGCGTTTGGCCCTCCGACGCATCTGTGACTTTCAGAGCAGGTACAAAGCAGCAATGGTGGTTATCTCAGCCATGGTTGAGGAGAGAATGTGGGGCCGGATGTTTTTACCTAGTGAAAATGGGCGTGCTCACTACTCGCGCGACTGACGCGATAACGCGAATTAACAAAATGGTCCAGCGTCTAAACTCACACGTTACACGCGAGTAATTTGCTTCACTCGCGCCCGGTGTGGACGCACAGTAATGAAGGCCACAGTTCTACCAACATAAAAAATATTTACTCCTCTTCCTGCACCGTGTTGTTGGGTATGTTTGTTTTTGTTAGGTTGCCTACAAAAAAAGTGACCTCACCATTCTCTGTTTGTTTTTCAGCCATGGATACCCCTGGAACATACACTCCCAGTTTTTGAAGGCCAGCATTTTCATGTAGCGTAATACAACATAGTATCAAACCAAATTTAAAATTCTGTGTCAATAGAAACATAAGGATAGGTGGTTAGTAGTGCGCATGCGCCCGCGCGTGCAGCCTGTTGCAGTCGCTCCTGCTTGTTTTCTCGGTTTTCTTACTTTTTTTGCTTCATTAAGTTTGGTATTTGTGCTGGCTTTTTGTGATTGTCATTTTGAAACTGCGCCCTCTCAAAACATGCTGATTGAGAGAGTTGTACTCGTTTTCCTCACCCTGGAATTACTTATTTCATTCGGACCCGGCACCATTGCGCAACAACTTCATGGCCGCATTGTTTACTCCAGAGATCAGCTGATTGCGCTGAGGCCGGCCGGCTTGGCGGCTGGAACATCGGAGATACCAGCTGAACTGTGGAGGAAAACACACAGAGGATGCAGGGGAGGAAGTAAACAGCGGCGGAAAAAAGCAGGGTTGAGACAAGGGAGGCTTATGGAGAAGAGAAGATATAAGCCGTGTCTCCCCTCTCTCGTCATGGGCAATGTGAGGTCACTGGCAAATAAGATGGACGAGCTGACAGCGGTCGCCAAAAGTCAGAAGGAGTACCGGGAATGTAGTCTGATGTGCTTCACTGAGACATGGCTTCACCAGGACATTCCCGACAACAACGTCTCCATCAGCGGCTTTCAGACTGTTTGGGCCGATCGGGACTGCACCGAGAGCGGTAAGCGCAAAGGAGGGGGGCTTGCTGTTCTAGTAAATAACCGCTGGTGCAGTCCTGACCATATTTCCATTAAGGAACAAATCTGTAGCCCGGACATTGAACTGTTTGCTGTTGGACTCAGGCCGTATTATTTACCCAGGGAGTTTTCACATGCCATTATTGTGACTGTTTACATCCCCCCCTCTGCCAACCCGACGTCGGCATGTGACGTCATTCACTCCGCCATAGTCTGCCTGCAGACTAAACACTCGAGTGCCTTCACAGCTATCTCGGGTGACTTTAACCATGTCACCATGGCAACAACATTGCCCACATTCACACAGTATGTGAGCTGCCCTACCAGAGAGGAGAGGACACTGGACTTGCTGTATGCAAACGCCAAGGATGCATACAGCTGCTCCCCCCTCCCCCCTCTGGGTAGGTCAGACCACAACCTGGTGCACCTCAACCCCTGCTATGTACCACTAGTCAAGAGCCAGCCTGCGACCATGAGGACAGTGAGGAGATGGTCGGAGGAGACTTATGAGACACTGCAGGGCTGTTTTGGTGTGACAGACTGGCAGGCACTCTGTGAGCCACATGGGGAGGACATCGACGGGCTCACAGAATGCATCACGGACTACATCAGCTTCTGCATCACAGTCCCAGACAGGACTGTCCATTGTTACCCAAATAACAAACCGTGGGTTACAAAGGACATCAAAGCCATCCTAAATGCAAAGAAGAGGGCCTTCAGAGCTGGTAACAGGGGGGGGGGGTGAGAACAATACAGGGGGAGCTGAAGATGAAGATAAGGGAGGCTATGGAGAGATACAGGAGGAAGCTGGAGAGGAAACTCCAGCAGAACAACATGAGAGAGGTCTGGAGTGGAATGAGGACCATCACTGGCTTCAGGACCAACAACCACAGAGGAGTTGAAGGCAGCGTGGACAGGGCCAATGAACTGAATCTGTTTTTTAAGAGATTTGACACTGCTGGTCCTGCCCATCCCCCCCCTGACTCTTCTGCCGTCTGTCTTGGTCAACCATCTCCCACTCCGCCCTCCTCCCCCACTCCTCCCTCTCACACCTCAACACCCTCCTGCTTGACCCCCCCTCCTCCTCCTCCTCCTCACACCTCCTCCCCCCGTGGTCAGACTGACTGCTCTCTCCATCATGAGGACTACACCCCTCCCCCACGTGTCGTCACCTCCACAATGTGCTTCACTGCTGACCATGTGAGAAGACAGCTGATGAGACTCCACTCAAATAAGGCTGCAGGCCCTGATGGTGTCAGCCCCAGGGTGCTCAAAGCCTGTGCCCCCCAGCTATGTGGAGTACTTCAGCATGTCTTCAACATGAGCCTGAGTCTCCAGAGGGTCCCCTTGCTGTGGAAGACATCCTGCCTCGTTCCTGTGCCAAAGACGTCGCGTCCCAGTGGCTCCAAGGACTACAGACCCGTGGCATTGACCTCTCACATCATGAAGACCCTGGAGAGACTCGTCTTGGAGCAGCTCCGGCCCATGGTCAAGCCACTTTTGGACCCCCTCCAGTTTGCCTATCAGCCCCGACTTGGAGTTGAGGACGCCATCATCTACCTGCTCAACCGTGTCTACGCCCATTTGGATAAGCCGGCGAGCACTGTGAGGGTCATGTTTTTTGACTTCTCTAGTGCGTTCAACACCATCCGTCCAGCTCTACTGGGTGACAAGCTGACAGCAATGCAGGTGGATGCCCCCCTGGTGTCTTGGATTGTAGACTACTTGACTGGCAGACCACAGTATGTGCGCTTGCAACGCTGTGTGTCAGACAGAGTGGTCAGTAATACCGGGGCCCCACAGGGGACTGTCCTCTCTCCCTTCCTCTTCACCCTCTACACCATGGACTTCAGCTATTGCACTGAGACCTGCCATCTTCAGAAGTTTTCTGATGACTCTGCTATAGTTGGATGTATCACCAAGGGTGATGAGGATGAGTACAGGGCTGTTGTGGATAACTTTGTCACATGGTGTGAGCAGAACCATCTGCAGCTCAACATGGCAAAGACAAAGGAACTGGCTGTGGATCTGAGTAGTACCTGGGGGTACACACTGACAATAAACTGGACTGGGTTAAGAACACTAACACTCTCTACAGGAAGGGCCAGAGCCGTCTCTATTTTCTGAGGCGACTGAGGTCCTTCAACATCTGCCGGACTATGCTCAGGATTTTCTATGAGTCTGTGGTGGCCAGTGCTATCCTCTATGCTGTTGTGTGCTGGGGCAGCAGGCTGAGAGTGGCGGACGCCAACAGACTCAACAAACTGATCCGCAAGGCCAGTGACATTGTGGGAATGGAGTGTGACTCTCTGATGGTGGTGTCAGAGAGGGGGATGCTGTCTAAGCTATGAACTATCTTGGACAATGTCTCACACCCACTCCACCATGTGCTGGTCAGGCACAAGAGTACTTTCAGTGGGAGACTCATACCACCAAGATGTACCACTGAGCGCCACAGGAAATCATTCCTGCCTGTGGCCATCAAACTGTACAACTCCTCCCTCTGAGTGGCCCTGAGACTTTTTAACACATACCGCAATAATCTAATGTAACTTGTGCAATAACCCCATTCACCCAGACTGTATATTTTCTGTTTGTGTAAATAATCTTGTTCAGTTTACAATATATATATATATATATATATTTATATATATATATATATATATATATATATATATATATATATATATATATATATATATATATATATTTATTTGCGTTTATGTTTGTTAATAATTCCTGTTTATTTAACTATATATTTGTTAATACTACTGTTTAAATTTCTTATATTTTTACGTATCTTTCCTCTCTTGCAAGGAGCACCTGTAACATAAATAATTTCCCCTCGGGGATCAATAAAGTATTTCTGATTCTGATTCTGATTCTGATAGTACTTATTGCAGGGCTATTGTATTGTATTGCATTAGATTGTAGACTGCCTTCTATTTCTCTGTTCACTGACCTTGTTGTAATGTGAAAAGGTCTTAGGCCACCCTGAAAACACTTAGCCATGCTGCCCCCTGTATCCAAGCAGTAAGTGTAACAGAGATTTAAATACAAAAAAATAATAGTACAACAAAAACAAAAACTTAAAGAAGTATAGAGCTCTTTCCATAAAACTGGACTGTCTATGCAGTAGAAACACACTTTTTTTTTTAATTGGTACTACATGACAAGAGGGAAAAATAATAAAAAAGAGGAAAAGGACTGAGATATTGGCTTTTGTTCAACAGGTAGAAAACCTAAAACTACCGGAATACATTGCACTGTAATGAACCAAAAAACAAATGCACTCCCACTTGTGGATGATGTACTGTGAGCTTGACTGTAGGTGTTTCTCAAATACCCCTTTTCCACCAAAGCAGTTCCAGTGCTGGTTCGGGGCCAGTGCTTAATTTGGAACTGGTTTTCCTGTTTCAACCAACAAAAGAACTGGCTCTGGGCCAGAAAAACTGGTTCCAGAGTGGCAACACTTCTTTGTTGGACTAGAAGAATAAACCACATACATCACGGGGAAGGGGGCGGGGTTATTGAGCCACTCAGCCGCTGCAATGCTGGAGGCGCTGGTGGACGAAAGCGTAACGCTGCTGCAAACGGACCCTGGCAAGTTTCTTTTCGAACATTTCGCCTTGCACATGTGTCCCAATTTAGGGCCCGTGCCCCTCAGAGGATGCGGTCCTAAATTGGGACACAGCTATTGTTTGTGATGTCTGCTTGGCTTAATGTTAACTGATCAACAGGTTAGCCTTGTTGCTAGCCTAACATTAGCTAACTTTAGCAAGTTACTTAGCCATGGGCTCACCTACCAGCCCCACTTTCAGTTGGCTAAACATTGTATAATGTGTAGTGGACGAGTCACTGTTTAAAGCGCTGTTTTTCATGTAGTCTACAGAGTAATCTGCCATCGAACAAGACGATGCTAACTTGGAGCTAACGTCGCTACTCCACTGCAGCTCGCCAACACCATCCAGCAGCTCAGGTCAAAGCCACCAGACCAGACCAGGTAAGAATTGTAGTGCTGTTTATCATTCATACACAATCCCCTACCACCCATGACTGCTGCCATTGAACCAGGGCAGGTACATACTCCAATCAGCAATACTATGCACAGTTGTCACTGTTACTTTTATACCCACATCCTCATTTCGATATGGTGTGAGGTCTGTATACTGTGTCGTAAGACTAGTGCTGATTGTTGAGCTGACATGTTCATTACATTGTACTGCTGAACCTGTGTTTATCTACTTAATGACTTAATGAAAAACTTTTAAACTGATTCTTCTATTCTTGCACACAGGGAAAATGAAGAGAGACAGCAACACAGAGCTGCTGGAATACCTGGAGAGGGCAGATGAGAGGTTCTTGCAGCACAGCAAGGACCTGAATGATGCCCTGCTGCAGAAGCTGGAGACCGACACCAGTGTATTTCTTGGACTGATGGGGCGCATGGTATCTGCGATGGAGGCCCAAGCCCAGAAATGAGCAGTTCTGTTTCATGGGAAGTTTTAGTTTTGCACATTCAATGCACACTTGTCACTTTTATCATTAGTTTGTTTTTTGTATTTACATAAAAAAAATTCTAAAGAGACATATCTGCTTCTGTATGTTTTCACTTAATGATATACAATTTAACTGTGTAATAAGTTCAAGTAAAGCTAGTAAAAACAAGTCAAGACCTCAACAGGTTACCCATTTATGAAGATGCTTTTCATAGATGTCTTCAGTCACTGTGTTTATAAAGAAATGAGAACATGACAGCCATAATCATTTCTATGAATTTATTGAACTGAAGGATGAAACAATATTGGTGACATGAAGTAGTCCAGCAAACACAGGTCATACACAACCAGAACTAAATAAAACAAACATTTGAATGGCAGGTTTTTAGGAGGCACCTCCACCGTCCTTTCAGTCTCCCAAAAGCCATTTCCACAACCGACCGTGCACTGCTTAATCTGTAGTTATAGGTGTGTTGTTCAGGGGTCAATCTGCCAGTGTTTGCAAAGGGCTTCATGAGCCAGCTCGGCATGGGGTAGGACAAAAATGTATAGGTAAATAAGCATGTTGAGTGGAGAGTGATCAATACTAAAATCAATATCCATCATACTATTTAACCCTTATGCCTCATTTAAAAAAGTTTTTGCATGTATTGAAAAATAAATGTGTATATGCATGAGTGTCTGTACATAAATGTGGGTATGTGCAGATACATACAGGGTCTTGCAGATCTGCATTCATAGCATGTGAATGTGCTGTACGTTTAATGTATGAGGAAATGTACAGCACATTTGAAGTGTAATATATCATTTTACTGAGTTTATTACATTCTACTGATGCCATATATATATATATATATATATATATATATATATGAACACAGCCAAAATTATCAAGAAAATTAAGTGACAAACCAAGAATGTTCTTACTAAGGCATAGGGGTTAAGAAAATGAGGTTGAACATAAATCACTGACTTGTATTTTCATACAGTTTGTTTGCATGCATTTCAAATAGTAGAGTTCATTTGACAGAGCTAAGCATCCTCTTTTGTCCAGCTGAAACTAAAATAAACTAGCCCTCAGTTGTCTAAATAAGTACACATAACGTTACACATTTGCGTTGTGAATTAGCTGTGCTCTGCCAGCTAACGTTAGCTTACAACAAAGGCTAACATAATCTCATGTTCAGTGCTAGTAAGAGACAAACCGTGTTAGATTATTACCTGTCTTCTGGAATGTAATTGCCGTACATACAAATCTTGTCAAGCAGCACAAATACGATGTATCTGCCATGTTTGGATGGCGATGAAGCCTCGTAGTACCAGGAGTAACAGCTGGGGCCTGTTGTTCGAAAGTAGAATTAACCAATCCAGGATAAGTGGAAAAGCGAGGCTGGACAAATTCCCCTTAGTCCATCCTGGCTTAATTGGTTGTTCGAACGCCAAGCCAGGCTGAGGAGGCGCGGCTTTGTCAAGCCAGGTGTAACTCACTCGGATAAGTGAGCGTCCTTGGCTTTCTTCAACAGACCCCGAGATCGATCACAGATTCACCGATGCAGCAATGGAGAGGACGCGTGCCGCATACTTCTCACCCAGTGAGCAGCGTCTCATCATGGACACTCATGAAGAGGTAAAACATATAATCACGAAGAAAGGAAACACTGCAGCGATAATAAAGCAGAGAGAGAGTGCGTGGCAAACAATTGCGGACCAACTGAATGCCTAAGTAATCTAAAAATATACAGTACAGGCCAAAAGTTTGGACACACCTTCTCATTCAATGCGTTTTCTTTATTTTCATGACTATTTACATTGTAGATTCTCACTGAAGGCATCAAAACTATGAATGAACACGTGGAGTTATGTACTTAACAAAAAAAGGTGAAATAACTGAAAACATGTTTTATATTCTAGTTTCTTCAAAATAGCCACCCTTTGCTCTGATTACTGCTTTGCACACTCTTGGCATTCTCTCCATGAGCTTCAAGAGGTAGTCACCTGAAATGGTTTTCCAACAGTCTTGAAGGAGTTCCCAGAGGTGTTTAGCACTTGTTGGCCCCTTTGCCTTCACTCTGCGGTCCAGCTCACCCCAAACCATCTCGATTGGGTTCAGGTCCGGTGACTGTGGAGGCCAGGAGGCCATCACTCTCCTTCTTGGTCAAATAGCCCTTACACAGCCTGGAGGTGTGTTTGGGGTCATTGTCCTGTTGAAAAATAAATGATCGTCCAACTAAACGCAAACCGGATGGGATGGCATGTCGCTGCAGGATGCTGTGGTAGCCATGCTGGTTCAGTGTGCCTTCAATTTTGAATAAATCCCCAACAGTGTCACCAGCAAAACACCCCCACACCATCACACCTCTCCTCCTCCATGCTTCACAGTGGGAACCAGGCATGTGGAATCCATCCGTTCACCTTTTCTGCGTCTCACAAAGACACGGCGGTTGGAAGCAAAGATCTCAAATTTGGACTCATCAGACCAAAGCACAGATTTCCACTGGTCTAATGTCCATTCCTTGTGTTTCTTGGCCCAAACATCTCTTCTGCTTGTTGCCTCTCCTTAGCAGTGGTTTCCTAGCAGCTATTTGACCATGAAGGCCTGATTCGCGCAGTCTCCTCTTAACAGTTGTTCTAGAGATGGGTCTGCTGCTAGAACTCTGTGTGGCATTCATCTGGTCTCTGATCTGAGCTGCTGTTAACTTGCGATTTCTGAGGCTGGTGACTCGGATGAACTTATCCTCAGAAGCAGAGGTGACTCTTGGTCTTCCTTTCCTGGGTCGGTCCTCATGTGTGCCAGTTTCGTTGTAGCGCTTGATGGTTTTTGCGACTCCACTTGGGGACACATTTAAAGTTTTTGCAATTTTCTGGACTGACTGACCTTCATTTCTTAAAGTAATGATGGTCACTCGTTTTTCTTTAGTTAGCTGATTGGTTCTTGCCATAATATGAATTTTAACAGTTGTCCAATAGGGCTGTCGGCTGTGTATTAACCTGACTTCTGCACAACACAACTGATGGTCCCAACCCCATTGATAAAGCAAGAAATTCCACTAATTAACCCTGATAAGGCACACCTGTGAAGTGGAAACCATTTCAGGTGACTACCTCTTGAAGCTCATGGAGAGAATGCCAAGAGTGTGCAAAGCAGTAATCAGAGCAAAGGGTGGCTATTTTGAAGAAACTAGAATATAAAACATGTTTTCAGTTATTTCACCTTTTTTTGTTAAGTACATAACTCCACATGTGTTCATTCATAGTTTTGATGCCTTCAGTGAGAATCTACAATGTAAACAGTCATGAAAATAAAGAAAACGCATTGAATGAGAAGGTGTACTGTACACTTGCGGTGCAAATGAATCTGTCATAATTACAATTAAAGTTCCTTCCACAAATTCACAGTTGTACACTTCACCTTAAAGGTGAGCAGTGGATATAATGTTACTCGGGAACCAACTGCTGATTTCACACGAGTGGAAGAGCTCATCCTGGATCAGAACTGAGCGGGCCGATGATGGAGGGGATACAGGGGGGGACAGCTACAGACCCTGTCCCACCCACAGAAACCGCCCTCTTCATACAAGGTACATTATTCCAGTATACTGTACAAGGAGTCAATCATTTTATTCATTCATTAATCAGCCATTGGTGTTATGTGGACTGTCTGGCTTTGGACTGTCTTGCAGTGTCAGGTGACACACTGACCCTTCTGGAGCCACCGGAAGATGATCCGGTGAGTGTTATTCATTAGAGGCATTTGCTTGACATGTCTTGCAAGTTTACATTAGGTCAATACAAATTCTATTTAATGTGGCAGGGTGAAGGCACATCTGCAGCAGGGGATGCAGCAGATGAGGAGGAGACACTTTCTCTGGACTCCAGAAGGTTTGAGGTAACCTGCCAGTCTTGTGGAGATAATTTAGTCCTTAATGTATAAGAAGTCAGTGATGTGGTGCTCATAGAAAATATATTTGTAACAGGACACAGATGAACAGCCTGACAGCCTGCTTGGAAATGTAGTGAGTATTGCCTGAAGGACATCCACGGTGTCCACAATTGCTGTGCTAATAGATATGTGTTTTACAGAATTCACAAACTGTCAGACAGCTATATGCTACTCATCTGAGGAAGCAAATAGCCCTGGCAGATGTCAAGAGTGTAAGAAGAGAAAGCTGCAGGACATAGAGCTTGACAGACAAATTAAAAGGAAAAACCTTAAGGAAACTGGACTTAGAAATTAAGAAACTAGAGAAAGAAGTAAGTGATTTTAATGCACACTGTAAGCATGACTGTGATGCAATGTATTAAGCAATATTATTTCTCTCTTTCCCTCCACAGCTCAAAGCAGACAGTGACTGATTTTAATATTTTTCATTTAAATAAAATGAGATCAAAGACTATCATGGTTTCATCTTCATGTTTTCATTCATTGATGTAAAGTACACTGGAGTTACTGGTCCAGTTAACTGGGAATATAATTTGGGAAGGTCATACAGTTATGAAACCTAATACCAGAGATATTGGATAAAGGAGATACCCAACCGTAGGCTTATCCAATGTTAAGAAAACAGTTAATCTTCCTGTCTCCTAAGTGGGCGTGGTTAGCTCTCCCTCCAATCAGAGCCTGTTCTCCCTCAACCAGTGGAAAGTGTAAATGTTGAGGTTTCTGTCAATCATTTTTTCACGCTTGTATGATAAAAACTCAGATGGAGACATCAATCCAAATAACTGACTTCCAGCAAATCTTGTACTGTGCAAAGCATTGTGGGGATTTTATACCCGCGGAGGATCCACACATGCATCCTTTGAATTTCTCTGAAAGAGGGAATTAGTCCCTCTTGAATCTTGGAAGGATCCTTGACATTGAAACAGTACTTACAGTACGGGGGTCGATGACGTAGCATCCTTCAAATTTGGCCGTTTGAGGATCCTTCATTGACTTTGAGACACACCCTGTTTTCCACAGGAAATAATATGGCCGCTGGCTGATGCTATCATTCAGTTTATTTGAGCTGAATGAGAAGCAGAGAGATCTGGGCTCTGGTTAGATTGAAGGAAGTTTACCACAATTCATTTACACATACTTCCCACAATGTTATGATAAAAGCTGGTTGAAAATCACTTTCACCAACATATTTATTGTTCGTTCATTATAAATGTTTAGCTTACATTAGTTAGAATTTTAAATCGGTTTAATTGGCTCTGCTCTACACATCACAACAATGTCATTTATTGTTTGTTTAATCCATATAAAAACTGAAGTGTAGTGACCCATTATGGTTAAAGAGGACAGGGCTAGTTCTTAGCCAGCTAAGCAAACAAATTTTGCAACTCTCTAAGTCTTACCCCACTTCATCCACTCATATGTTTAACCCTCCCCCTCTATCATAGGTCATCCTAAGGCAGATGGTGGATGCAGCCATCGAGATGCACACAGCTGGAGTCTTTCAAAGGGACATCAAGTTGGGAAACATCCTCACTGAAACTGGATATGTTGTCCTGCGTGCCTGAGTGATTGATTTTGGCTGTGGCTGCCTTGTGACAGAGAGATGTTAGTAGTACTACTCTGGTATGATATCTAGCTTCTGCTCTTCATATTTAAACACATATTCTCTCCTCTTCTCTCTACGTCTTTCTTGCTCTGCTTCTGAATATCTCTGACTATCTCCTTCTTCTTTGTGTTTGTATTTCAGGTACCCTCTAAAAGCCTCCCGAATGGTTCATGATCTGAGCATACAGGGCCGGTCCCACAATAGTGTGGCAGCTGGGGGAACTGTTGTATGATCTGCTGGATCATAAACATTCCTTTAAAACACAGGCTTACCTTGATGAAGGGATTGAAATCAACTTGAATCTGTCCATAGGTAAGACACAAACTAACAGTTTGAAAAGGTCAGTTAAGTGGATTACAAAAGATCACATCTCCTCCTGTGATTAACTACAATATTTCTGTACTTTTAGATAGTCTGGGTTTTATCTGCAGAGGTTTCTAGGTGTTTGGGACCAGGATTTCTGCAGACACCCAATAAAATTAATTCAATGCAATTTGTTTATGGTGAGGAACTCAGGAGCAACATCTCTTGTCAGATACACTGCCCCAGATAATGGGGATAATCCAGAGACAACAGTTCTCATTGGGACTACTTTCTGATGAGGACGGTCTTTTTTCTAATGCAAAATGTTCTCAGTTAAATTGGATTACACCTTGCCATAAAGATGCTGTTTGTAAAAGAGACATTGCTGGGTTTTTTAATTTCATGAGCACTGTGAAATTCTAATCAATTGTTATATCTTGTTATAAAAGAACCAAGAGATGAAACAGAGATAAAATAAAAATTAAACTGAGGGAAAAAACGGCAGGACACTTTTGTGACTACAATGAATTTGTGTTTTGTGTTACTTTAACCACCCTCTCCAAATATGTTAACAGTCAATCTTCATAAGCAATGCTCGTTTTCCAACAAATCACAGAGCTGAATTTAAACTTCTGATCTCCTGCTCTTTCTCTCTCTCTTTGTCTCCCTTTCTCACTTTCCAGACTGCCAACATTCCGTGCACATATTGCACATATGTCTGCTCAGAGACCCTGAGAGGCATCCCACCTTAGAGCAACTACAGCTCCATCCCCGGCTCAGATAATCCATGCCACACCAACTGTTCATTCACAAAGCCTATATAACTATCATTATACAAATAAAGCTAATTTGACTTAACATGATCTTCACTCTCCCACCATTACAGTGGCAAAGGAAAGACGCTCCCAGCTCTCTCATCAATGACAGTCCTGTTGCACTGACATCACAAGGACATGAATGGCTATTTCTATGGCACCCTGGGACCGGCTTAACCACTTTTCTAATGGTGGACTACCAGAGAAACCGGAGGCCCTCTGTCCTAGTTATCATCCCGGGACTGGAAGCGAAGAGAACTCATACTCATAGTCCAAATCAATAATAAGATAAAGAAAAAATCAATCAATAAAAAAAGCCAGACTTACTTGTGCTTACTTCTGTCTTGTGTTTTCCCTCTGGGAATCAATAAAGACTTATGTTGCCTTTCTCTTGATTTATGTTTGAAACTAACAAAAAAAGTTGTACCACAACACTAAAGGGGCACCTCGAGATTTTACACATGTATTCGGTTTACTTTTCATATGGGCCACTATTCATTCTGTAGACAATACATTATGTTTTTCTACCTGTAGAGAGGTCTTTTAAAAATATGAGAAATAATTGTGATGGTGTTAGTTTGGGCTTGCACTGTAAAACATCACAGCACCATTTAATTATGTCCACCTACATTTTCTCTTTAACTTTAAGAGCTCTGACTAGTTTTGGATTTTGTAGTTTTTGAATATAAAACTTAGAGTAATTCATTGTATTGACTGTTGGCAGATCTCTTTGTGTTGACTGAACTTGAGGTTTTTTCAGTTAAACAAAAAGACATTTTGTGGTAAAAAGAAAGAACGTTACTGCCACCATAGTGCATCCGATAGAGGAAGTCTGCAACCTGCGGAGCAACTTAACCTTACCATCAGCAACCTCAGGGAGGGGAATAAGGATTTTTTTCCCAATAAGCTATTGCGCCTAGAGGTAAGTTTAAATTACGTCTTTATACCTTACGTCTTTTTAATTAAGTTTATTTCCATTTACCCAGGGTGTAATATTAGTAACTTAATGTTTATGTTGTGCTCCTTAATAGTCTGGAAAGGCTAAATTTGTGACCTTAAGCTAACGCCTACGGTAGACTTGCTTTTGACAAAAGGTATACAATTTAAATGTCTAACAAACTGGTGTAGTTCTTATTTTTTTTATTTCATGCAACAGGTTTTTCGCTGGACACTGCCTTCGTTGGTTAGTTAGCGTCCACTAACGTTAGCTGGCTAGCCTGCTACAGAGGGGATTAGCTTTACTCTGGCTGGGGGATTCACATTAGAAATGCTAAGTGGCTGTACATGCTTTACCCGCTCTTGGTATTTTATGTCGACCAGTAAGTATAAAAATTCATTTTTTAATCTTGTTTTGATAATGTTTTTTTTTTTTTAATGCTGATACTTATTTGGATAATGTAGAGCGTGTTGCAAATGAAGGACGTAACTCAAAACTCGGTTCTGAGCGAACATTTTGCTTGTCGCCATTTCCCTTTCTCCCTCTCTGTTGAGAGTGATGCATGAATGAATGACAGTGGGGCTGACTTCCACGCAGACTCACAGAGCAGACAGCAGAGAGGCCGCAGAGTTAATGAAACAGACTTTGTGTTATAGTTTACTCCAGTTGTACATTAAATTAACTTAAAACCACAGCAATACTCTCCTTTACAGAGGAGGAATTTTACTCAAGCAGCAACATCTTGGGCCGCCCCCTTTGCAGCCAATTCATGGGTCCTCCAGTAAATAGAGCTTGCAAATTTTTGAATCAACTAACAATGAACATCAGTGTTAGGTTAAAAAAAAAAAAAAAGCTAAGCATCTGAAAACAGTTGAATTATTATTACTTTGAGGCTGAGACAACCAGTCCCTCCTTTCTTTACCACCTGTGTGTCTTCACATCAGTTGCAGAGAGAGGATGACAGTGAGGATCAGTGATGGCACAGGGCTGATAGCTGGTTTCATATAAATCATTGAGTAGTACAATAGTATGTACAATTATTTATTTTAATATTTGGACTTTACATACTTTATATCAAGGAGATATGAATTACAGGGTCTGTCATTAAATATGCTGCATACAGGTTATTACAAACAATTCAACAGTAAAATGTGTCATTAATTATTCTAGTTATTGACAGGTTGAAGGTTTTAGAGATTTACTTTAAACATTTTTGAGATGAGGTTTTGGTGCTTTTGAATTGGATTATAGTGAGAGGTGTTTTGTTATATTTTGTCTACAGTTTTTGATGTAATACTATTTAGCATTACAATCTACAGTCTCCAACATTAACAGCAAATCTACTTATAAAACAACAAAATCAAAACTGAATATTTTAACCATCATAAAGGTTGTAATTATTGTAGGTCTGTCTACAGACTCCTACAGCTCTATGCTGCTTTAATTGTCCATCATTCATGCCCTTTTCTCTGTCCTTTTGTCATCTGATTCAGTGCTGAGATTGGTAGAATTGTCACCTAAGACCTGCTTAAGTCATTCGTGGATGAACTAGATGCCTTGATGCCCAGTCTTTAGAATTGTACAAAGCAGCTGTTGTCTCGAGTAAGACTGAACCTGAGTTTTCTGCATCACCTTCCAAAGGAGGTATGTACTGAACAGAAAAAAACTTAACTACTTAACGTAGGATTCTAGCTTTGATATTGTATTCACCTTCTACTACCTGTTTTTGTAGGACATAAACCAAAACAGAAGAACAGCTGTCCTTCTCGGTCTTCCACACTGTCTTTCAGAGGATTCCTCTGACATTGTCAGGATGTGTAATGTAAGACACTTTATTTACACATTTTTTTTATTCTAGGGTTGATGAAGGTTCTCTAAACATTAAAATTGTGTGAGAAAAATACACAGCCCCAAACACACCATCTGTAAAACAACACACACAACACCAGACCTTGCTCTTTCTTGTATTATCCTCTTAATTCTAAGATATTAACAAAAAATAGAAACGAGATCAAATAGCATGAATGGTAGTGGTGTTTCAAAATCAAAGATGTGTATGTCTTTATGTGTCTTTAGGCTGATGGAGAAACCCTTGATGTGATAATAAAAGGATTGCAGGTGGGATTGTTAACTGGACACAAAGGCCTTCTGCATGATGCTTTTTGGAAGTCCTCAGTGTAGTTGTGGTAATAGAGGAGAAGATCATCCTACATGAGCTCAGACATGTGCCCACAGCCATGTTAATGGGCGAGGCCTGCTGCCTCCATTATATGAAGCACTTCTTTGTGTTCCTTCAGAGGGTCATCATCTGCAAAAAAAGGCTAAATATTGCCTGTAAACAAATGGATGCACATCTCAAGCCCCTAAAAGGAGGAAGTAGTTATTTGGACTCTTGCATTATTTCTCACACAAACGTTGTTCATATTCACATTCTGCCTTATTGTAGTTGTGCTCATCTGACCCTTTCTCTAGCACTCCCAGTTGTTAAGGGATAGTTCAGATGTCTTGAAGTGGGGTTGTATGGAGTACTTACAGCACAAATAAATAGCATATAACATTCAGTAGATATCAGTCAGCATGGCCTGAGTTTGGAGAAGCAGGCTGGAGTCTAGAGTGCTCTAACCACTACACTAGGGCGGCCCCAGCAAAAAAACGTAATTAAGCCACCTAAAAAAACAAAACAAAAAAACAGTTTCAGTTAGACTATTTTTAGAATATTTTCACTGCTTTACTTTAAAGTCAGACAGTGATTTCCAATGGGAAAATTATGTTGTTACATTGCTCTCTTCAAAGCCAGATTCTACTGAGAAAAATAAGGATTGTTCCATTAGTGTGTACGTTGACATTCATTGCAATTTATTTTGTAACCTAAATATGCAGCGGGCTCTGTGCAAGAGAGACAGCAGAGGGAAAAAGCTGAGGGAGGCGACTAAGGGGAGTACAATTTGCCGAGCTGGATCCAGGCTACCAGTAGGTGAAGCATTATGATTAAAATGTCAAGTAACCATTTCCTATATAATTAACTGACTGAGAAGTAGGCCTATTTTCTCAGCAGCACTTTAGAAAAGAAGTTGCAAGCAGGATAATAACTAGGCTAACTGAAAATGAATATTTCAGTCAATTAAAAATAAAAAAAGGATATTATATCTGTGCATTGTAAATTAGCTTCATCTTAAACAAAATGTTAAAGAAAGTATTATTCTTCAGATGGCCAACCCCCTCCAGTTTATAAAGGATCAGAGAGCCTATGATCAAGTAATATAGTCATTATAGCTATTGTGAAATATGTGATTGTAAGGTCAGAAAATATGTTCATGAAATCCTATGACATTTTGCAACTGTTCTGTATTTTAGTCCATATTTTTCATACTAAAGCAGATAAAGCCTACTCCTAGTTTGTGCTTTTGCGGTTTGTCATCAACAAACACAATGGAAAACTACTTGCCTGATTTATATGAAACCTGGTGGAAGGGTGTAGCATAGGACAATAAAGAACCCATTCAGTTTTGAAGAGGATCCTAGTGCTAGAAATGACAACAATGCTAAAAGAGCTAATAGTGTTAATGGGGTTAGCTCACAGTCACTAGGGTAACCTGGGGGGTAACCAGAGGCTGGGCATTACACCACAGTGACTGTCCTGCAATCGTCGATCAAGACACCGTTATCACCAGTGCTAACAGCCTAACAGTGCTAACAAAATGTTGTGATATCATACAGTGGTGCACATACTGTACCGCATAAATACTGCTCTCCTGTGAATGCACAGTCTGAGTAAAGAGCAATGTTGAGCGCCAGTATTAAGATACCCAATGGGAACATGAATAGTAGTAGTTTGCTGCTAAATGAATGTTCTCAGTGTAGTTTAATGCATCTTCAGCATTGTGAGATATGTCATGTGGTCTTAGCAGAGGTCTGTACTCTCTGAGTGCCCTTCTAGTTTTTGACAATTTTAGTGTTCATTGTACTGTACTCAGACATCAGTGAATGGATGGCTCCAAGTTTTGTACTGTCAAAGGACAAAACAGAGATTATCAGTGAGAAGTCCAAAAGACAGAACTTAATTTCATACCTTACTGCCTAGAAGGATTTTACTTTGGAGGCAAAAATAAATAGAATCTCTTCGCTGGCTGCCTGCAAGCTATACAATTGATTTTAAGTTGATCACTCCCTGTAGACTTGAAAGGTGGCTGTAAAATGTTAGGTGTATGTAAGATGTAAGATTTGTCTTTCACAGAGCACTCAAACATCATAATCCACATTTCCGCCATCCATATGCTCTCCATGTTCCACTCATATTTTCACATAAATAAGGCAAAATACACAACCTCAATCCTAAAGCACAAACCTGTCAGCTTGATAGAAGACTTACAGTATGTGTTACAGGCTCAGAATTAATTCACAGAACCTACTGTACCCTGTGTAAAACTTATTGATAACAATAGACGCCACTGTTCATATGATAAAACAGTTAGTTGCACCCTCTGGATTAGCCCAAGCGTAATAACTGAAGTATCTTGGGGTCTTGTTCTTGAGTGAAGGTAAAATGGAGCGTGAGATGGACAAGCGCTGTGGCGCAGCATCAGAGGTGAAACAGGCATTGCACTGGATTGCTGTGGTGAAGAGGGAGCTGAGCCGGAAGGCAAAGCTCTCCGTTTATCGCTGCACCTACGATCATGACCTTTGGGTAGTGACCAAAATAATGAGATTGTGGATACAAGCAGCTGAAATGCGTTTCCTCCTCAAGGTGGCTGGGCTCAGCCTTAGAGATGGAGAGCTTGGGGTAGAGCCACTGTTCTTTTGCATCAAAAGGGGTCTGCTGAGATGGTTTTAATCAGGATGCCTCCTGTTGGATGTTTTCCAAGCACATCCAACTGGTAGGAGGTCCTGGGGAGACCCAGAACCTGCTGGAGGGATTATCTATCTCATCTGGCTCGGGAGCACCTCGGGATCACTGAGGAAGAGGAGTTGGAAAGCAGTGCTTGGGAGAGGGATGTCTGGAGTACCTTGCTCAGCTTGCTGCCCCAAATGAAAATGGATGGATGGAAGGATGTTCATATGATCTTTTGGCGTTAACTTAACATATTTAAGTTGTGCTGTTCTTTTAGAATGTAAATGGGGCTGTAACAACTAAAAAGGCATGGGAGAGAGGCAATGACATGCCTCACAGGCTGGAGGCGGACCCGCGCCAATGCAGTAGGAACTTAGCGTTGATACATGGTGCACCCACTCTACCAGATGAGTGATCCCCAGCTCTACCAGATGAGCTTTCTAACACCTAGTTGATTTATTATTTTAATGAGCAATATTCAGCAGTATGGAAAGTGCCAAATGATTTAAAGTTTTTAGTTTATATTGTGTTCTTTAGCATCACCTTGTTATAACCATTAAAACTTTTAAAAATGTGACAGAGGTCTCTCCAAATCCTAATTTTGACAGTGAAAAATGTCATGAATATGCATGAGGCAGATAATTTTTTTAATCATTACAAGACTGAAACAGCTCTGTTGTGTGAAGCACAGTTGAGTGTGTGTGTGCCAGTGAATTCTTTATTGGGTGGTAATCAGGCGCCAATTAGTTTGACCCAGTTTTATTTGAGAGAAGCAAGAGTAGCTGCATTTTATTTTTTTTTAACAGTTATTTTATTTTTACTTGCAGTCATGCTGTGTATTGTGGTACACAGATTCATATTGGTCAAACTCAGTTCTCTGACACAGGTTTGTAATGGTAAAGAACACACATTTAATTACAAAAAATCACACCATCGTGTCAGTGACCAAAGGGCTTGAACTTAGAAACTTTAAGCATTAATGAAACTTGGGAAAATTATGTGCCACAGATGCTGGAAAAAAGAGGCACTATAATGATGTCTTAATCCTATGAGACTGTGTTTAGCTGCAGCAGGAGGTATGATCGTGGAGGGAAGGGGCTTCCAAGTAGAGCTGATTCTCAACAGAATGTCCCATCAGACACTCTCAGGTGGCTTCAATTAAGATTTTGTATTGTTGTATAGAAAAATGACTGAAAATAATATTTTGTAATTTTAACTTTTTGTGGGATGTGTTCCATTACAATACATAGTAATTTTACCATTATCCTTTTTGGTAGTGGAAGTACTGTATTTGTTTGTGTGACTGCGCCCTCTACTGATTGTGAGTAGATGTACCGCAGTGAACTTGCGAGAGGAATGTATTTATGGCAGTGTGATTATAAACAGAGAATTTTAACTTCTGATGTTGATTTAAGTGCACAGAGCTGCTTATTAATGCATAATGGCATTAGGGTAGATGATCTGACTACACTTCTGTTGGGCATTTTTCCTGTAAACTGAGCTCTGAGAGACTGAGTGAACTAGCTAAGTCACCTCTCTCCTGCATAAGTGTTGGCGTCCGCCATTTTATCTTCACATAGGATACATGTTTAAGCTTGTCTTTTTCTCGTGTTAGGTGTGTTGTTGTGAGGATAGAATACACATAACAGCATTTTGCTATCTGTGGACTCATGACAGGTACGTGCATATGTGCTGTGCTCCCATTACTATGTTCAGCAAATGTATTGTTTATTCCAGTGCCTCTATATTAAGCGGCTGTGATACAGAATAGTTTTCAAAACAGGTTATTGATTATATATTTGTGTGTGTGTGTGTGTGTGTGTGTGTGCTTGTTTTACTTGACAACAAATACATAAAGATGATTTATTTTATTAATTAATGTTGTTAGCATGGGCCAAGCCTAAAATCAGTTGTGTAATCAGTATAAGTGAATGTCATGTTATTAGGGACATAAAGTAATAACATCTGTTATTCATTCAAGCCTCATTTTATTTATTTATTTTATCATTCAATTAAATTTAGATGTTTTGTGTTAGTTTTAAGTTGTTAGTCAGTCTGCAGTGAACTTGGCTGTGAGAGGCGTGTTGTTGTGAAGACAGAATACACATGACAGCGTTTTGCTCTCTGTGGACTCGTAACAGCAATAAACCTGAGTTTGACAAGATGTGCCAGTGTCCAGCATTTGATTGTGCACTGGAACACAACACAGTGTGGTCGGGATCTGCAGACAAGTCTGGCTACATAAGAAAGTGATTCATACTGTATCTTTACAATAAAGGAAAAACTGTGTAACTACAATGTAGGCCTGAACGATATATCTTAAGCATCGTCATCGCGATGCACACGTGTGCAATATTTACATCGCAGGGCTTGCGATGTGGCTTGCCCTAATTAAATTAAGCATGCATGTTTGAATTGCCAAGTGATATGCATAACACTTGCTGGGGGCCCTCCCTCAGAAAATTTTGAAGCTAAAAGATGCTATTTCCTGTATTCTAGTGCATTTTTACAGGTGGTTTGATACTTTTATTATCTGGCTATAGCAAGAGAAGAAATGTCAAATCAAATTGTATGTATGGGGTGTAAATATGCTCGACTATTATTGTTGAATCCTTTGCATGTTGTGTGGCATTTGTAAACGCCTGTGACAGCAAGAGCTGCTTTGTGGAAGCACTAGTTGTAGGGCGCCTGTCAGTCTCCCTCTTGTTTGTCCCTCCTCTATTAAATATGAAAGGAGGCTGAAACTCATAGAACATGTCTGTTCTGATGATACAAGTCAGTGGTCCTGAAATGTGTGTTTCTCTTTCAATACACATTCTACATTTCGGAGGCGACGAACCGGGATCTGACACAACACCGGAGGGAGAAGCAGGTCCGTGGAGCTGTGCGCTGCTACGGTGTTGCTTTGGGTTGTGCACGCGCATGAAGCGCGTCTACATTGAAAGTAATGGGTTTGTGAGCGCAAAAGCTCTACATCTGGACGCCCCCCATACACACACACACACACACGCACGCTTTAACCAAGGCAGCAGCCAAAATCACCCAGGCGGCCCGCCTTTGTCTTAGATAGGCAGGGAAAACCCTGTGTTTGGGTGCAAGCTGCTCGAGTTGATTTGGTGGCTTGGTGTTTGTGCTCGTCTCCTCCATGTAGGTAGCATCAGTCTCACTTTGAGTGAATGCAGACTAGATGGAGGGGCGGAATCACGTGACTTACACGGTGTAGGTTTTTGTTTTGTTTTGTTTTTTTCCCAAGGGGACAGCATGGGGAAAGTGCCAAAATCACCAGCATGAGTGAGATTACGTTGGTTAGAGGGTCTGAATGTTTGTTTAGGTATATTTTCAGTTAATTGCCCAGCCCTAATTTCAGTACTACATAAAACCTCAACTGAGGGGTGCAGAAAATGATGGTAAAAGTGGGTGGGGCCAATATTATTGGACCTAAAAGTGAGTGGGACTTGTCCCACCCACTTACAATGGCTCCAACGTCCATGATTTGATGAAATGTTATACATACGATCCACCATGGGAAATTTAAAAAGTAGCTGATAAAAGTTAATGGCTAACTCGAAGAAGAAGAACAGAGGATGAAAATGTCTGGAAATTGGGAAAACAATATGATTGAGGAGCTCCTAGAGTAAAATCAACCTTATAGCACAATCTCTGTGTAAAAAGGGCTATAGATGGATAGATAGATAGACAGATAGTCTGTTATAGTTGTTACATTAACTTTAGACTAGTCTTTGAAGTCCCTCAGTCTTTGGAGACAACAGACAATATGATCTAATTCAATTTTCCAAGCACTGAATTGATTCTACTGTACAGAAGGATCATTTAACTTCAATCAGGTTTTATTATTCTGGTTACATAATGTTTCAGTCTGACTGACGCTGTCCTCACCTTGGCTTATTCAAGCACTAAATAAAGTGTACATGTATTTGCGTCTTTTGTTCTTTCTGTTTGCATGTCTCAACACTCAGGAACCAATGAAAACAGGCTGCAGAGTTTCTGAACAACTCCACAGAGGCTGTTGTTATGAAATGACTCTTTGGCTATGTCAGACATCATGAGATTTAAAGTGTTTGCTCCACAGGGAACAAACACGAGGGTTTTCCTCCAGTACTCAGGCTGGCATGCCTTTATTTTTGCCTTTCATCTTTGTTCTCTTATTCTGTTATATGATTGTCCTGAAAGGGTACATCAAGCTCCCCCAGCCTCTTATGGATAATGGTGGGCAACTCGAAGTCTATTGATTGAGGGGCTAATACAGCCCAGAAACTGCTCCCTGAGAATCGAGGGTTTGTCCTCGGTGACATTTTATATGATAGCTGGCATTTGTAGCTGCTGACATCTTGGTTGCTGTACAAAAGCACAGCACAATACTTGGCCCTATTTTTGAGAGGAATAGCCTTATAAGATATGTTGTTGAGTTTTGAAAAGATTTCATTGCAGTTGTATAGCTCTATTTCCTTGATGACAATGCTTTTCCTTTGTACAGTGTGTGGTAAGACCAGTAATTCTGTTTCTTTAAATATGTATACAGTGTCTCACTAACACGTCTAGCTCCCCCTCAATTTGGGTACCCCACTTTTCAAAATCCTCTTTCTGTTTTTTGTTTTCTTTCTAAAATCTCTCATAACATTGTCCTCTTACTGCCCAGCCACCATAGCCCAGCCTCATCTGAGTTCACTTCAGCATTGACTGTACTCTTAAAAAAAAAAAAAAAAAAAAAAAAGAGCTAGCCAGACGTTGCGCTAGACTTTTTTGTCGCCGGTCATTTTGACCGACAGGGTCATAAAAATCCGGTCATAATCTATTTTTACCAGTCATTTTAATTTTCGTTTTTAAATGATAATAAAGATATTCAAAGACATTTAGTTTTCATTCGTTTGTTTTTAATAAATCCAACAAGCAAGTTATAAAGTGTGCATGAATAAGGACATGAACGACAAGATGAACAGTCATATCCACACACCCGTGCCATTAGGCTTCGCCCTGGACACACCGGACGGCACTAACGCGTCCGGTGTGTCCAGGGCGTTATGTAGTTATGTCTGTAGGCTCGGTGACACAAAATTAAAATTGTAATGAAGTGATTAGGGTATTGAAAAATGTGTTCGGTTATGCACTGTTGTGTTATTTTACATTTTAAACACGGTATTTTCTCCTCACGTTCCTCAGTGCGTGCTGTTGTTATTTTATTTTGAAAACTGGCCGGATTCTCTCGTCTTTTCTGTGTCCGACTTCCTGTTTGGTACGATCCGCTCTATCCAGCTTGACAGAAGCGCTCACGGCTCGCATGAAAAATAGACCAGACGCTGAACTGAAGCGCTGCCTCCGCAGACGTTCCGTTCTGCTCAGCGACCTGTGTGGACAATCATGTTAACATGGGTGCTGACGGAAAACTGCCTCCGCTGCTGGGCGCTGGGCTTCGGTTACGCGTCCAGTGTGTCAAGGGCGTTATGTCAACAACGCTACGTGAAGCAGATGAATGACTTTTTCTCTGCAGTGTGAAAACGGCAGCCACTTAAACCACTGACTGTGCACTCTGCCGCCAAGTGGGCAGGGGTGGTAATTGCAACCGGTCAAAATGACCGACGGCCTTCAGATTTTCCGGTCATTGTTGTAAAAAAACGGTCAATGACCGAGAATATCCGGTTAACGCGACCCCTGGAGCTAGCTTGCCTGACATTTCTTTCCCTGGGTTCTGCCTACAGGCTGCCCTATCCTACTAGTGAAGGCATGGATGTATAAAGAGAACTGGATCCAGCATTTGTGGCTAGGCCTTGTACGTTCCTATGAAAATTGTTCAGTGGCACATGAAGCCCAAAACTTTCAACTGCTGCATATAAAATTACCCTAATGTTTGGCACAGCTTCAGCATTATTGGGCCCATAGAGCAAGTGCACTGGATCCCCTTTGATCCACTGTGTAGATGATTCAGAAGCCATATGCTCCATTTAACCTGAGTAGTATTGTGATTGGATGTTACCATTTCAGAGTTACACATGGTATGGGATCAAAGCCTGGTGCACTTCCTGGGACCTGAGTGAATGCTGTTGAGTGCATTCAACTGAAAATCTTTATGTGTAGATGCTACTCAGGGCTGAAAACATGAGTTTATGGCCAATTTAATTTTTCATGCTGAAAAAAGAGAAACTCTTTATATCAAGTATATCAAGTATCAAGTATAAAGTTAAGTAATATCATGGACATTAATGAGACAGAGAGGCAACCAGGGCCTTCCCAATATTCTGAAAGTGAATTCCCCCACAAAACACCCACACCTATACTCTACTCGAAAACATATGTTTACTTTGACCTTTACAAATTAGCGTGTTGTGACCACTTCTGATCATAATGGCTGCTGCTAAGCAAATCCTACACAGGTTTGTTTTAAACGTTGTCTTGTGCTAATACATGGGTGTACAATTCTTTTGCACCTGAGTATTGCAAAAGAAAACTCATTATTAGCAAATATTTAACACAGGCTATCTTTGCATCACAACCATTTGAAGTATGTTTAGTTTCATGGCAGTTCCTTCTTATGTGGTCCACATGATTTAACTCCAAATGTTGATGGTTATAAGTGGCTTGTCCATGTTGGTAAATTAAAGAGCTAAAAAAGCTGAATCAGACCTTGACTTTACTTATACATATACATATACATGTATATACATAACATACACATATTCAAGTATGCTCAAAATGTCCCCTACAATATATTAATTTGATTTAAAAAAAATAATAAAAACGTTTCATACAACACTGGAAAGAGAAGATTTTTGGCTTTCTAATGACATCAGTGTTGTTTTTGTACCAGAAATATTAAAAATACATCACATTACATTATGACTGTTCCAGAGCAATGATTCTGAGAAAAAGGCCTTCAGAGTTTGCAATATGGTGGCCGCAAAGATACATGACAGAGCCCATTCTTCTTCTAAACTGGGAGCTCATGCTTACTCCAGGGGCTGTCTTGGGAATGAATAATACACCAAAAACTTCAGGGACACTTTTATTTTGAAGCCAGCAAGGTACTAAAAACAAGTACCACCATCAACTGACAAGTTCTCATCCCAACTCGTCAAATATCACAGCTTGGTCAGTGGACTTTCAAATCCATGTATGACATGCCAGATATCCTGCTGTGTCTTCTGTCAACATTCTGGGACGCCGTCAATTTACGCTTGTTATATACATTGTGTCTTTCCAAAATACACTTCTGTTTTCATAGGAAACAAACTTACAGTCAGTAAAACACCTTGTATGTATGTTTCTCCTCATGCAACAAAAGCACATGATTAGGTTTAGAAAAAAACATCATGGTTTCACTTAAACAGCTGCCTCCCAGGTGAAAGTCAAGGGTTTGTTGGACCTAAACACCACCCCTCCCTCCCACCCTATAGGGACTTTCCAGCTCTGTATTGAGTTGTTACTGTCGATGCTCAGACTGATGCTGTCCAGCTGTGTTATAAACTGCTGCACCTTTTGTGGCATAATGATACGCCACCAGTTACATAACACCACAAAAGGTACCATTTTTGGGTCTGTGTCTGATGCCATAATCACTGACAAAACGGTTGTATTTGATGAGCTGGGAAAGAAAATGGACTGCAGCAAACCGTTGTAGAAAGATGAGAAAATGCTGAACAGCAGTTTGTTTTATTTTGTTTGTTTGTTATTTTACATGAAAACCCCTTTTCATTCTTTTGATTGGTGGACCCTTACAGACTAAAGGAATATAAATAATCGAGGACGGAACATATTCGACTTTAGGATCACTTCAGAGGTAGGGAGTCGGCACGTTTTCTTAATTTCTTTTCTTTACAATGCCGGTAAATCTGACTGAATATTTTATTTGTGCTCATGGTTTCCTTAAATTAAAGTGAGCAATTGAATCTCGAAGACTCGAATCAAGCTAATGAAGTGTAGCTCGTCCATACTGACAAAAAGTTCGGGTAACACAATAATATTTTGATGTGCTATGCTAAGCATCTCAGAACTAGGCTAGGTCAGATGTTTCATTATTCTTAAAGGCAACACTTTGTTTATTTGGAATCAGACTAAAAGCAACTGTCCCAGACCCTGCCTTGTTAATGATAATGTAAAGCCTCTCACTCATTTTGACATAGAGGGAGGGAGGAAGAGTGGTTCTGAGTAGGATGAGAGTGCAGCTGACAAGTGTTAGCAGCTTGTCATCATGCCTTTACAAGCTTCAAATGTGTATTTGTCTGCTGAATTTGGTGAAAAAAAGTTTCATTTTCTGAAAGCCAAGACTTTGTTTATTTAAAATAAAAATTAAAAAAGTCCAAAATTACTAAAAAGGGAGTGCTTGAATTATATACACACACTTGTGTTTAAAGTGCCAGTTCTTTATGACAACTCAAGGTCCCAAAACATACAGTATGTTATAAAAAGCTTTATGAAAGCTTCGTACAGTCATTTGCCCATTAGTGGCCTGCATGTACATCAAAAGAAAAAAATAAAGAACTGCAACGTCAAACTTAAATAAGGTAGTTCATTTCATATTGTGATTAATATGTTGAGTACATTGTGTGGACTTTCACAAGTGTCACAAATGGTTGTTGAGTGAGTTTCTGTAAAGCATCAATATGTTCAATGTATCAATAAAGAGGCAGAGTAAATCCTGCCCAGTACTGCATGTTGCAGATGTATTATTTATTGTCCTGTCTCACGCAGGCTTTACCCTCTAACAGGGCTGCACTGGCTTGACCATTCACTGAAATTTGTATTCACATTCTCAACCAGTTAGAGCAAGACTTCTGAATCCTCTGGCCCTTTACCCAGTGTCCACCATGTTCACATAAGCTGATAATTTTTTTGTTGAGGTGGTTGCTGTTGAAGGGCAGGGATAGAGAACGGTGGGTGGGGAGTTGAGGGTATGACTAAATTTGAATATCACAGCCTGCCTTGGATTAAGGTTTAATCATTTCCTTACCGACAGGGAGAGTGGGGAATATAGGACTGTTTTACCCACATCCAATACCTGGAAGTTTTAAGTACGTTTTAAGTTGCACTTTCTAGACTGGACTGCTCATGCTGTCTTGGCATTTGCATGATCAGGCAGCTCAACACCTCTGCCTGGACATGACAGTCCATTAATATAAAAAGGTAAAGGTAAGAACCCTCAGTACTCATATATACTCATTTGGGTCTTTGTTTTGTCTTTTCAATGGCATCAGGTGATGTTTTAACATTCAGGGCCTCCCTTCCACAGGTTAGTGCACAAGGATGGAGCAAGTTATCACAAAGGACACATCCTTGCTGCTTTTTCAGCAAACAGGATGTTTGACAAAGCCATCTCTGAAGGACAAAAAAATAATACTTGTTTAAAACTTAAAAAAAAAAGACCATTAACAAATTAAGCAACCGCTGAGAAACATTTTGCAAATATGCTCAGTACAAACATTTTGTGAACAGGACAGTAGACTACAAAATGACAGACCCAGCAAGGTTTTTCCTTGAACAGTTACTGTTCCACTGGGGCAAGGACTATTGATGTCATGGTGCTAGGATTTTTAACTTTGATACGATACCTTGAGAAATAACAATATTCTGTACCTTTTTCAATACCATGGTGGAAATTGACATTGAGGGCTTTAAATATATTTATTTATTTTTAATTAAAAGATAACTATAATAAGGCTATAACATGACAATGACAACTTTTCTTCTCTTAGTTAGTTGCAGAAAACAGCAAACACAAGAAATTGACACTTTGAGTAGTTTCCATATTCAGTGAGTATGAGGGTACAGAAATACAGAAATTAACGTAAGAATAGGGTCTGAAATGAATGCCCATGCAAGAATTTGGAAAGGGGATAGAATTACCCTTCTTTCTGCACTGCACAGACTGTAGAGATTAGCAATGATATGTCAGTTTAACATTACATAGCTTGCACTGCATATTTATTTTATTTATTTTGTTATAATACTTCCAAGCATCACTCTTATGCCTGGCCAACGTCCTGCCTGTAATGTCAGATTGAGTGATGCAGGACTGAAAATGCTGAAATCTGTGGCAACATTTTTTTTAATTTTTAATTTTATTTTACAAAGCAAAAAAATTAATGAAAGATTACTCTACACATTGAATGAATACTCATGCTCATTGCCATCTCTTGTAAACATTAACAATAAGAGAGAGCCAGGAAGTGCAACAGGTAATAGTATATCCAACCTGGAAAATGCAGCAGGACAGCAACGAAAGTGAAGACGCCAGCAATCTGAGTCTTACCTGGGAGGCCGGTGTTCACGTTCAGTAAGACTGTAAAGCCAAACCCTGCTCTTTTTCCTAAACCCAACCACATGCTTTGTTGCCTAAACGTAACCACAGGTGTGTATAGACTAAACGTAACCATGTGCATTTGTTGTTGAAGGAAAAAACGTCAATTTGCGGTGTTGTACCAACGTAGTATGTTCATTTTGAAAGAGACCATATGCAAACTGTATATTTCCTGTGAAAACAGGAACAAGGACTGTCATCTGCTTTAAATCGGTGAGCATTAGGCTAACTGCCTTGGGACCCCGTACATAGTTAAAAGTATCCGTAGATTCCTACAGCCATTTGAGCAAAACGTGTTGAAATTAGACCTGCTTTTCACCCAGTCGGCCTCCACTGTTGATGCTAGCACTTAATTGAGGTGTTGCAGTGTTATTACTGTGGACAGACAGGACAGAGTGAAAGCCTCCTTCACTGCTTGAACGTCCTTAAAAGTTCTTCTAGCCATCTGGGAGACACTGCAATAGTCTCAAGGAGGAGGGGAGGATCACACCAAAGAGTTTGGAGCAGCTATGAGTAAGATGTAATAGCAGGAGAGGGTCTGCAGAAGAGGTTAAAGCTCTTGCAAATGAGAAGTTTGGTGTTGCCCAGCTAGAAAGGCTTCAGAATGGTTGCAAAGAAGACGTTAGATGGTTGAAAGAAACTGACTAGATATTCCTGCATGCAAGGGGTTGTCAACAAGATACATACTAATGTAAGAGGAAAAGGCTTGAAGCCGTGTTTGCACTCTTTATTGCTTGCAAACCATGACAAGTTGTACTTCATTGAGACATTTTCTGCAGCCCACTTTAGCATCTGTGAACACAGGTACTGGGTCACAACATCTTTGGGGAGTCGGGTCTCCTTTCATGACCTGACACTGAGGTAAAGAGAGCAGGTCATGGAAAAGCAAAGATGCCACAGATTACTCTGTTAATGTCACAGGTTAGCCTCACAAGCTTATCAGCTGTGATTAGTAGGGGTGTCTTGATCAAGTATTATGCTCTCAGTCCGAGTCAATTAATATTGAGTATCTGCCGATACTGAGTCCTGATCTGAAACCTCTATTTTCCAAAATAACAGAGATGCACTGTGCACACTTCATGTACTTTAAAGTTGTTAAAATCAATCCAATGAATGTGCTTGAAATTGCAGTGCTTTGTAAGAATTTTTTCAAAATTTATTTTTATTTTTATAATTCAAAGTGTTAAATAACAACCACTCTTTTAAATCTTTTTGGCCTTGTCACTGTCTTAAGGCAGTTTCTCTCTCCCTTTAAGAGAGTATCCTCCAGTGTTTGTTGCTTCGGTGCAGCCTTGTCTGATTTAGTCAAACAAACTGTGTCTGTTGGATGTTTATTGTCATCATTTGTTCTTTTGCACTGTTTACACTGAAAAATTACTCCTATTGGCTGTTTGCCCGTGAGGCTTTTGTTGCGCTTGCAGTGGCATGGTAAATGTGGTCATCTTCTGCTCTCCACCGCTGTCTGTATCTCTTCCAATTAGCAGCAGGGCTCCGCCCACAGTGAAACACATGTGCCATCGATGACAGCAAAAAGCAAGAGAAACAAATGAAACATTTTTTTTCTATCTGGAAGCACCTGTAAATAAAGGCTACAATATTTCATAAAGACCTGATGCCAGCTGCACACCACTCCTTGCATGTGCATGTGTTCAATCAGGAGTCATTAAGTCAAAGGCATGTATTATCTCCTGTACACACGGTGCACTCTGAATTTTATCCAGCTCTTTTTTCTATGTGATGGGTCTTGTCATGTAATGAAGAGTTTTGCAGGTAAACCATGCAGAGAGATGAGCCTATTTTCTTCTAAGAACTGTTACTGCCAGCTCCAATCCTCTTATTAGAGGCTTGTATTTCTGCATTGATGTTGGGATATTGAGGCTGTCTGTTTGAAACAGACTAGAAATCACTACTCCTCCAATTTTGATGAATATTGGAACTCGCAATCAAACAGGCCTGTGTCTTCTATGCCCCATCTAAAAAGACAGAATACATGTAAGGCTTTCTTCTCAGTGTGGGCGGCACGTTGTGAAGAGTCATGAAATGATAATTTTCAGAGGATCATTTCTGCATTTTCTGTGAGAAACACCTGCACACATGCTTTTTCTCCTCCAAGTGATAACTGCTTCACCAGTGTCAGCAGGCAGTGCCAGAGTATGGGTTTTATTAGAAGCCAACATGACTGCGAATAACGTGCCATTCATTTCTGCTTTATAACTCTGTGAATGACACTCATCAGGAGACTAATCACAAGTTGACAACATCTGTCTGTGCTGCTGTGGTTACGTCAATCATGCTCAATTTTTCAAACGGCTGGCCATTACATGTCAGAAGCTTTTTGTCTCACAATTTACTTGTCAGGACCGAAAATCTGAAACTCTGAAAAAGTATGAATAAATGAAAAGTTAAAAAATAAGCCAGCTCTGTAAGAAGTAATATACAAATAAAATTTCTAAGATGGAGGGTTGAAAGAGGAACATGTCTTTCTTTAAAGGAACAGTGTGTAGGATTTAGGGCAGTTTTGTAACATCTAGCGGTGAGGACGGCAACCAGCTGAAACTTCTCCAGTTTAGAATTCCATCAGTGTTCACTGTTCAGGAGGTTTTTTACTGTGAGGCAAATTATCCGCAGAGGCCTCTTCCTCTCCAAAACAAACAGATTATGTCATCAAAAGTGGTGAAAACACTGTTTTGCATGTAGGAGATGGACCGCTATCCTAATATGCTAATGTGTGGTCACTCTTTTTCTCTGTTAACTTAAGATCCAGACGTTCAAGAGGATTTTACCAGGAGCCAAATTATCTTCAGAGGTCTCTTCCTCTCCCAGCAAATGGAGCTGGTGATTTAAACTGGTAATAACACTGAACAAAGCAGTTTACAACTAAAAAAATTAGTGTTTTACTGACACATTCATTGCAGATGGGCTGCAAATGTCGGTAGCCAATGCGAATGGCCCTATCAACAGCGAGAGTTTGGTAAGTCCATTCTGGGCAACTGTAGAAACATGGAGATGCAACATGGTGATCTCCGGAGATGAGGGCCTGCTCCCTCATCCAATGTGAACGACCCAATATCAATTCATAAAATTCAAGATCTGTCTCTTAATATATGCTTTTTCCCATGGATGTGTGTGTGTGTTAATCTCGCTGGTAGTAAACGGACCCCGGTGCTAAATTATTTAGGACTGCAGTCTTATTATCATGCTGCAGCAGCCTCTCCTCCTGCTGTCTGTGCGTCAGGGCTACTTTTGTACTTTTGTGCCACTTTTACGTGCACACACACAGACATACAAATATGGAGTAGGGATGCTGTGGTGGAGACAGACAAGTCAAGACAGCTTGAGCTGACGACAACTATGCTTGATATTGTAAGTGCAATAAAACCTCCACAAGAAAAAGTCAATACTTAATCAATACACCTGTTCAACAACATGTAAACATGTAGAAAATGTATAAAGTTTGAATAATATTCAGTTTTAATCCTGTTCAAAATTTATTCTTTTTTATTAAATAATTTCTTGTAAAATTTACAGTGCTCTTCGAATCTCTTTTACATTCTAAAAAAAACTGGTATTGTAACTAAAATATCCTCATTGCAATCAATGTCAAATCAAATAGAAAATCAAATTAAATTGAATCATGACCTTGTGAATCAAAATCAAATCAATTTAGGAAATCATCGGGGATACTTTGCCCTAGATATAAAGCCTCAGTCTAAAATAACAAAAACACAACAATTCCTATTTTCAGGTAATGATACACTAAAGAAACCACACTTATTATATTTTATACTCTATATTTCTACCAGTATAGCTCCCTAAATCCTACACACTGGACCTTTAACATGAAACAATAAAAATCACTACAACTGGAGTTACATGGGTGTCACGTAACAATAACACTCAGTCACAGCACTTCTAAAGGACAGCACACATTACCGCCATCTTTTAATCTGCAGTATTGTGTTAAGGGAAGGCACAAACTGACATCTGAGAGATCGTACATTCACAACCTATCCGCTTTAATGAGTCGTAATGGGTCGAAGGGATCCATAATGCATTGTCCCCTGAATAAACTGTTTTCCCACACCATATATCTTCTAATCCTTTTAGTGGCCAGCAGCCAGAGATTCAGTGGACACTGCTGAATAATTTATGTAGTCCCCACTGAGTTGAAATGGGGACTAAGTCTCGCAGTGCACAAAATAAAGGTGAGACTTAAATTGACATTAAGTAAACGACCAGAGAGGCTACGCATTTATGGGCTGCTACTCTCCGCACAACTCTTACATTTGTCACCATCTGTGCTGGAGGATTTATTGGCATGTACTGTTGAGGCTTCAGAGTCTCCCTTCATTCAACAGCGCAGTGGAAACAAGATTCATATTAAACGATGACGTGAAATCTGAAAGTAACTCCGTTTAGATTTTGTTAACAAGCTTCAGGCTTAAATTAGGCAGTGTGACTATCTGATATTGTCTCTGTATTTCCATATTTCTTCCATGTTCGCCAAAGCCAATTTTCTCATGTCACTTGTCATTTTGATAGTGAAAGGTGAGGCATCTTTCTGCATCATCAGCTGCTACACTACATTTGCTCATGTTCCTGACACCATGTGAGTGTGAAAATTTGAAATGATACACCATGGAAAAAAACAACAACTATGACATGGCAAGGCAGTTACATTGCAGATTTGAGACTTTTTCTAGAAATGCAGTTTAACTCAGGGAGAAGACTGCTCCCTTTAGTGCTGTACTAACAGACACAAACACTATCCTCTGAGGGAACAGTCCATTATCGCTGGTGACAAACATGAAAAGCAAACGGTGAGGAGCAAGTCAGGAAAATGCCACTCTGCAGGAAAAACATTTAAGATTCTGACTGCCAGCGAGAATTTCTTCAGCTGCCCAAACATCTCCCCACATAGTCTCTCTTTTCATTAGTGCAACTCAGACAAATGTCAAGGAAGATAACCCATTATCTTCCCAGCTGACAGTAACACGTACACACATACATAAATGCATCATACCAGGCTCCCTGGCAACGGATGTCTGTATATTACTTTTCAAGTGCTATTCTATTGCCTGATGTGCCAATGCTATTGTTGCTGTGCCTTAACTCAGGGTTAGCAGTCAGGAGTGACTTTCTTTTTTTAGGCATTTTCAACCTACATGACAACCTATTGACACATTTTAAAGTACTTTTATCCTGTAAAACAGAAAATAGAATTATCACAGTCATTTGTCTCCACAAACCAGTCAAGCAGTTACAGTTTACATGCATGTCTATGAAAACATGAATACTTTATACACATCTTCCCCCAGCAGCACAGACAATCTATACAATCAGCACAGTTTCAAGGTGGACACAAATGAAGTATCTAACTAAATGTCTCCCCTTCTGCTTCTGAGGTATGATGTTGAATAATGGCCAGAAAAGTGTTGCAGAACATTCTGACGTCACATTTAAGTTGACCTTTGACCATTAAGATATACAATGTCAGCTCTTCATCGTTTTATCCTATTAGACATTTTTTGTGAAATACTGTCATTATTAGCATGTGAATTCTTGAGTTATGGTCAAAAACAAGTTTTGTGAGGTCACAGTGACCCTGACCTTTGACCACCAACTTCTAATCAATTCATTACTGAGTCCAAGTGGACATTTGAAATTTGGATAAATAAATAAATCAGTATTTATTGAGACATTGCATTCATGAGAATAAGACAAGAGAATAAGACAAGGTCACAGTGACATTGACCTTTGATGTACAACCACCAAAATCGAATTAATTCATTGTTAAGTCCAAGTGTACACTTATGCCAAATTTGAAGAAATTTCCCCAAGCATTCTTGAGATATTGCATTAATGACAATGGACAGCCGACAGATGAACAGACATCCAGTAACCATAATGCCTCCAGCTGTGGCTATTGCTGGCGTAGAGGCGTAAAAATGACAATGGGACAAGGTCTATAATATAATTATTAAGTATGTTTGTGTCTTTTCTTTATTTCAGAATGTCTATTCTCCAGTTTCTCTTCATTTCTTACTTTGTGACCAAAATCTGAGCATACACTGAACAAGCTGAGCTTGCACTATACAAGAGGGTAACAGCATTACAAAGGCATTATGTAACCTGACTTTTGTCATCCTCTACTGGTGACATATTCATTGCTTGCAGTTACTTGTATTGGAGAGAAATATAACAATATTACAGGGGGTAATATTAGCTTTTAAGTGCTAAACAAGTGCCAAATACTATGTATATCAAAAACATAAAATTGAACTCAGACCCCAGAGGGAGGTTACTAAGTATGCAGTCAGAGTAAATGGGACCATCTGGTGGTTTTGTGTCAGTCATTAAAGTTGTCCCTTTTGAATGTGATTACAATTCACACTTCAAACAAATGGGTTGTGGGGAAATCATGATATTCAGAGTAAATATTGGGGAACCAATAAACGGAGGGCTGAAATGTTGTGATTGGCTGAGGCAGTTGAGAGCCACTGAGCTGTGAGAACTAGATTCTGCTGGCTCTAGATAACGGGGAGTAAGAGAGGAACAGCTGGGCCGTAAGCATTCATGTCATGTTGGAGGCTGAACATCTGATCCTATAGAGAAGCAGCGCATGACTCACACTGCTGAATGCTCAGTGGGAAGCGTGGAGCCGACACAATTAGAACACAGAACACACATGCGTGCTCACACATACAGGCGCACAGAGCTTCTTGGCTCTCCTGCAGGCTGTGAGGTGCCAGCACAACAGAACCGACCAAAGCAGCTGTGGCCTCCAGCCAAATCATGGTTGATTGGAGTTGGGTCCTGTCAGGCCACAGGTTGTGCAGTTTCAACCCCTCCAATCCACCAAGTTGAAAAGAAAACAAGGCCTTAGTCAATAGATTAAAGCCAGGCATTATTCATCATAAATTCTCTTGTGGCTATGTTAACACAAAAGCTACAGATTGATATCCTGCTGGAAGTAAATGGCTGTTCAGCACGTAGGCGAAAAATACATGTGAAGCAAGTGTCGGAGGTGCGTGTTATGTGGGAATGTCGACATCAGCCCGCGTGCGTAGGAGGGCTGGTTCAGTCACCTTTACTCTGAGGTAAAGCTGTTGCAGCTTTGCCTGACACATTTGTTTTGTGCAATTTCTGAATTACCTTTGACAGTTGGAAAAGAAAATGATGAAAACTTTCTGACAAAATCCACATTACAGAGTTACTGAGCTGAGACAAGGATTTAATAAATAGATGACATGGCATATTTGTTAAAAAATTGAAAATAGATCTTAACATCTGATCCTCTACCTTCCCCATTGACTGCATTCAAGCTGAACACTTTGTAACAGAAACCAAAGACTGTTTTCACTTTGCCAAGTAATCCTGTTTCCTCTAACCAAGGGCACATACAAATCTCCAGTTTACAACTGGATTTTGCTCTTCATCCTAATCTTCTACCTGTATACACAGGAGTAGACCCTCCATTCTATATGTGTCCCCTTAATGTTGAAAAGAAACCTACACCCTTCCCTGGGTGGGTCCCTACACCAGACTTTTTCGGATGGGACACTCTTCTCCATTAAATACATTTTATATGAAAGACAGCTTTTAAGACCCAGAAATACAAAAAATCAAGATAAAAAATAATAATAAATAAACACCTTGTGGCCTACCTCTTGCCGAATGATGCTTCCAGATGATATTGGCCTCAGGACGACCAACAGCCAGACACATTAGATTGACGTTGCTGCCCTCGTTCACCGTGACATCCTTTGATATGTTAGTGATCCTGGCGGGTACTGAGGGGAGAAAGAAAATCATGATTGATGTTTTTAGCTTAATTAATGACACGTGAGCTAAGGGCTCACTACTCCATGTGATCAGAACAGCGATGAGGTTAAAAATAACCCTGGGTTGGGGGACTCAATTAGCATGAAATTAGCTGACAAATTTGACAATTCTCTGGCTCGCCGTGGTGTTATACATGATTGATTTTCTTCATCATGTATCTTTGCCACACTGCTCATTAGACAGGCATCAGACTGATTTGGAGTAAGACATAATTTCATCTCTCTGACTGGACCAACTTGATCTGTATGCCTGCATGTGCATGTGTGTTTGTCTGGGTTCTTGATTAAGTGTACCCTGTCCCTAGCCTTGAATCAAGGGTCAGAAGATATCCTTTTTCAGTGAAATTTAACTCAGTCATGGTGACTTGGACGTAAAGATCATTAGTGCATGTGACAAGACAGGCTTTCATTGAGGAAAATTCACATATTACCCACTTCAGTGTAGTTTAACATCAAATTTTTCCATAGTTTTACTATTAATGAGGACAGTTTAGCTTTTAAATCCTTGGGCCTGGTAGGGTTGTGATGAATAGAATAGAATCAACCAGCAATAAGCATTTTATAGAAAGTTAGGCAACTAGTCTACAACACTGGTCACATAACTAATTATTATTATTATTTATTTATTTATTTTTTTTAAAAAAACCTTTAAAAAAAACACTTAAAAGTCATATTCTGTTGCATAATTTAAGGTACTGGTCTCTACTTTTTTAACCATAAAATCAATTAGCACCACTCTGACAGATACTAAACATAAAAATAAACAAATAAACCCTAAAATTCCCACTTCATGGTTGTGTGCCTCTGCAAACTGGTCAAGTTGCAAACACGTGGATGCTTAGAATAAATCTTCCCCCTGGCAGCGCAGTCACAGTCACCACAGTTTCAAGGTGGGCACCAAGGATTAGTGTCACCAAGTCAGTATCTCACCAAATGTCTCCCCTTCTGTTCCTGAGTTATGATGCTGATCAATGGCCAGAGAAGCGTTTTTGAAAAACAGTATGATGTCACAGTGACATTGACCTTTGACCTTTTGGATTTAAAATGTGATCACTTTATCATTTCATCCTATTAGACATTTTATTGTGAAATTTTGTCATAATTAGGGAAGTAATTGTGAAGTCACAGTGACCTTGACCTTTGACCTTCGAGCACCAAAATCTAATCAGCTCATTCTTGAGTCTAAGTAGAAGTTTGTGCCAAATTTGAAAAAAAACCAAAAACAATCCCTCAAGGTATACTTGAGATATCATGTTCACGGTAATGAGACAGATGCAAAGTTAAGGTGACTTTGACCTTTGACCCCTAAAATCTATCTATTTAGTTCAACCTTGAGGTCAATTGCATCTTTGTGCAAAATCTGAAAAAAAGAAGAAATCTCTCAAGGCATTCACGTGAATGACAATGACAGGTCCATCTCAGTGCACAGGGACTAACATTTATGTTAGTCCCTGTGCACTGTTTATTGTAACTCAGTTAATCAGTGGGACTTCATTTATTTCAGAGCAGTTGTCATGGTTCCCCACAGGACTAATAAGCTACTGTTCTCTTGCTGTCAATTGGCCGCATAACTCTCTAATTACAATGTTAAAGATTTAGCTTCAAATTTCACTTCACTCAATGTGATTAAGACAGCTTATGACTTCATTAAAATAATTAAAACACAATGGTAAAACACAGTAATATATTCACTGTAATACACCCAATACAATTAAACAATGATAGAAAATGGTACATGGGATTTTTTTCATATTTTATTATAAAAAAAGGTACTGACTGGCCGTAATGTGTGGTCTGTGCCAGGGGATCAGAGCTGGAGTAGATATGCTACTGTGCATCCCATTGACCTTTGAATTTACTGATTTGATTAGCATGCATTGCTAAAGCCAGCTCAATTGGTTCATTTAGGACACTGTGTGTACAGCCTGGTTCTCTAAATGCCACCCAAAAACTGTTGACATGAAACCAAGTTTACAGCATATTTCTAAGCAGTATCATATAACTCATTAATATGGTCCAGGTAAACAAATGAAGGTATTTTCAATGTTTTACACACCATGTTTTGTATTCGCTACCCATTGCAGCATCGTAACTCTCTCTTTTTTTTTTAGTCTCAAATTAAATGAGCTATGCAGTCCCCCTTTCAGTAATCACTTGTAACCAATGCTCCATTTCTCTTCAGACATTTGCACATTAAGGATGCACCCATTCACAAAACTGGACTACACAAACAGAACTGATGACAAAATGAATTGTATTATGAGGAGGACAATTACATGCAACACTCATTCCATGAAATGACAAAGATCAGTGCTGAGTTCCCCCATTAATGTTTACTGCCTTTAATGCTGGCTGACTATATAGCCCTTAGCTCAACAAATAAATCTGTTCAACAGACACAGATACATGGTTTAAGAAGAAACATCTCTTAGCCTATACTCATGTTGTACATATAGAGTATAAAGTACACACACACAGAATGTGTATATACAACATAAATAGACCAAACTGTGATGTGGTTCTGTGGGTTTTAACAAAACTATTTTTTCACTGCTGACATGAATACTTCTTTGTTTATTTTATGTGGAGCCTGATAGAAATTGGCCATTTGGAAATTGGGTAAAGTTAAAGTGAAGATTACAAAAACAAACCAAAACGATGTTTTTTTTTTTTTTTTTGGTGAAATATTTTCCTAACATCTATAAGGCAGAGGCCACTCCCTAAAGCCAAGAAGAGTTGAAATGTGAGGCTGTTCTTAATGTATTTTGATTTTAACTTGAAAACATAGTTGTAATTGTTTAATAATGTCTTGTTAAATGTAGAGATTCTTTTATATATCAATAAACATTTTGTTATAATAGGCTAAAACATACACGTGTAGGCTAACTATTGATTGCCGTTCTTGTATTTTGCAGAACTTTCATAGTCAAGCAGGTTTATATATGGTAAATAAATACGATCTTTTTCTTAGCTTGTATACGAAAGTAAAACAACTAATATAAATTATATAGTATATGATACATCATAGCAGACTGATTCAATAAGAAAATTAGCCCATCAGTTTACAGGCTTGTTGTAATCTCAAGAGACTAGCATGAAGTGATTGGATCAGTAACATACATCATTACAGAGTTAGTGTGAATGTGATATTTGGACAAAGCAACAATGTGTATTACCATCTTCAGGTCCCTCAGCTTCATCATAATAAATAATGCTCTGACCTGAAACTAAACCCGTGCATGTATTTGTGGTCACAGAACCATAGGATATCATTTAAAGAACTGATGAGGCCTTTTACAAAAAGGCAGGCTATTTTGAAATCATAGGGTGTAACTACGATAGAATAGAACTTTTAGTTTATAAAGATTACTAGGTGATGCATCATGGAACTACATCAGGACAAAATTATTGGACTGGAAAAACTAAATGAAAAAATTGCTACTAATGTAGTCTCATTAAAGTCACGACTTCAGCATGTTATTAGTGATGTATCAGGTTTCAGATGTCCGTCCCATCAGTCCTCAGAATTAGCTGCTGTGAGTACTTTAATACACTGAGCATTTGTTTTCACCTTTTAACTTCCACAAGTCTTTGGTGAGTTGCTGCTCTGTGTGCACAAGATAACACTGCGGACATGTGAACCAAGTGCCACGGTCACATTGCAGTCAAGTGCGTCCTGTCCAGTACATCGGCAGTTTAGTCACTTTGTGGACAAGCTTCTTTAGTACATGTGTGGTGTACTGGGGCACAGGGTGGGATAAAAAAGAATGCATTCCTGAAAACTGCAACTCCTACACCAAACAAATTCTGGTCTGAAGACATTCTGCTCTGTTTGTGTTCATGCAAATAAAAGAACACCAAAAGTTTTCTAAAGCTCCAACAATTTATCCAATGTAACCAACTGGAACTGGAGAGCAGCTGATGTCTGTGGTTAGTGGATGTAGCTAGTGATCAGTTGGGTTCTAACAGTTGTTGTGTAGGCCTGAGCGGGGGATTCCAACAGCGATGTTATATCACATCAAATATTTTGTCCATATGCTGTTGTACATCAGCTTTTGTCCTCCAGCAATGTTGGACTGCACCACTAGGGCAGGGATAGAGACACAGAGATAAATTAGAGAGGAATAGAGGAGTTACTGGCTGTAGGATCTCTGCTGACAGTAGAGAGAAGTGGTGAGATATCAGGATGAAGACAACAGTGAACTGTTCCATGTCCTCTCCCGAAGACTCTCCCCGATTCAGGTGAGAATTCTTTAGGGTCCAAAACACCCCAGTTTTTTTCTTGGTGGTGGTGTGTTTACAGATTAAGAAGACTAAGAGGAAACCGGAAACTGCCAACAGCCAAAGGGTCACCCAAAATGAACTACTTTGAATACTGTAACAGGAGTAATGTTGTGTAAAATGTTTTTCTTGCATACCTCCTTTATTTGAAGAATCAAAAAACTGAGTATGTTCTTCATGAATTGAAATCACGGCAGTCCACTTTTAACAACAGCAAATCCATATCAAAACATCAGTTTAAAATCTCTCACACAACTCGTGAAGATTATTCAGTCATGTGCTCAGCATTTCCCAAACAGACAGCCCTTTCTGACAGGGAACTGAAAGGAAAGTAAAACCTATATATGCTCTCTTTGAAGCCAGACTCCATTTACTTTTTGAAAAAAAAAAACAGTAATTTACCTCACTGAACATGGGAGCTACTGATCCACAGCTGCCTCAATCAGTTAGATTGTTTTTGTTATTGTGTGACTTTGGTGTTTTGAAGGATTAGTTTGGATATACAAAGGTCATACAATAACACATACTAACTCACTGATAAAAGCAGTGGTAGATCAGCAGCTCCCGTGTTCAGTGAAGTAAAATTTATGTTTTTGTCATTGGAGTCTGGCTTTGAAGGGAGCATAGATAAGTTAGAAGTGCTTACTGTAGCATAAGGCTGGATAAATGAGTCAGATGTTTTGGTATAGTCTCACTGTTGTTAAACAAGGACCCCATGACATCAATTTATCAAGAATTTTCTCCGGTTTTGGATTCTTCATTCACTTGAGGCATAGGAGATAAACAAAGTTTTCTCTATTCATTCATCATGACCGGGTGAGTAATTGAGATACAAATGGTCCTTTAGGGGTTGAAGTATTCCTTTAACAGTCTCTATGAACCAGGTCTGTCAGAGTAGCTTTTATGTGACCTGATAGATTTCCTACCAAACCTGCATGTTGGCAAAACGTAATGAAGAGGCTTCGGCAATCGTCTCCTTTTAACAGCAATTAGACTAATGCCACAGAACTAATGTGACAATGATTCACTGAGGGCAGAATGCAACATGTGGTGCCTTTAAGAGGCTCCAAATAGGGAAAGGGGAAGCACAGCGGTTTGAGGACACAGCAGGCACTACTTTCTCAGACACATTGACCTCCGGCAGAGATGAATGAACAAGCATCTGTGTGCAGAGTAGGTGACGGGTCCTCCAGCTTGATAATGCCAGTGGCCAGGTGATTAAAAACACAGCTCCCATGCCACTGGGGCTGCTGGTGGATGTGACTGGGGGCCCAGGGACACGTCACTCTTCATGTCAGTACAGCCAAGGTGTTGCAGCCAGTAATTAATTAGAAAATGGATTCAAGAGGCTCCCCAAAGAGGAAAGGGATGCTTTCTCTGGGTGTTTATTTAACATCAGGGTTTGACTGATGTGATTGTATTTCTTTGTAATAATATTTTTTTCCCAATGTCAGCTGTCATTGTGCTGGTAAATATGCTGCATTCACAGAGCGAGGAGCAGATACAGGGCAGAAGCACCACAATGCACCGTTATCTGCAGGGCACGAGAACACATTGGTATAGTACGCATTGTTACGATACCGCACATTGTTTTCTGTTAGAATATGAATTTTACATTTATGGCAATTCTCCAGTCAAACAATGCAATGGTGACATATGTGGGTAAAGAAAGAAATTGAGTTTGAAGGGTCAGAACAATTCAATACAAGAAGTTTTCAAAGAAGGCTGAGCAACAGCAGTGTGCTTTTCTCCTGGGAGTCCTCTGTACCCATAGCCACTGGTGAAAGAGCGATTTAGATCCTATATTTAAGCTACAGTAGCAATGCATGCAGGTTTCTAGCCATAGATAATTTGCAACCCCTGTCCCTGGTTAGGCTTTTAAAATTAAAACAGTAAGTGTAAGAGTACGGAGCACAGAGTTATTCAATGCAATAATACAGCACTACATATAAAGTAAAAAACAGGCAAAGATTAAGTCAAAGAGGAGACCACAATATGACCAGAGACAAAAACACTATTAACAATGACTCTGCTATTTAAGTATGAGGTCCCTGTGTGTTTGTGTGTATGTGTACATGCCTACACATGTATGTCCATGCATTATGCAAAAATGCACATGCGTGCACTTGTGTTTATATCTGCGATCAAAGATTGTGGCCCGTAAAATCAGTGTTCACAGGCTTGTTTCAGCAGTTTTGACCATCACTTTACATGTGCGTTAAAAGCCTTGAGTTATATCAGTTTTTTAAATTCCAGATGGTAAACATTCCACAGTTCTATACCTCATACTGAGAAAGATGATTGACCAAATGTTGTTCTGTGTTTTGCTGCTATACAGTTTCCACTTGTTATACTCCTAGTTCTGATTCCACTAGGCTGTTTGTTTACCAGTTGACAGAGTATGTCCCGTGCAAGGTTGTTCACACTCTTAAAAACTCTGTCCAAACTTAATATGTTGTATTTCTGCTGAATTAGGCAATAGTGCCATCCAGCCATCCATTACTTTCAATGCCTGTTTCTATAATGACTTAATGGGTGTAACTGTAGTTTGGTGGCCCTGGCCCCACACGGTAAAACAGTATGAAAAGCTGGAGGATATTATGGTATGCATGAACTGCTGTGCTGCCTTAAGAGGTATATATTGTCTTATTAAGTAAAAGCAATTTAGATTTGTTTTGACAATTTTGCAGTCTCTTCAAAAACTGACAAAGCACTTCAGCACTTACTCTAAAATCATGCCTAAAAATTTAAACTCATGTACCTAATCTATCTTTTTCTCATCAATCTTTATTCTAAAGTTCTCAATTACTTTTTTTTATTTACAAGCACATTGAGACTGTCTTGTTTTAGTTTAAAGTCAGATGATTATTTTGAAGCCACTGTGACACACCAGACATTTCTTTTGAGAGCATTTCTGCTGCCATCTGAACTGTTTTTGCAGACACATATATAAGCTCACTGTGTTTGTGGTTTGCATCCATTGTGGTGTTTACATTGGTCAAACATTTTTGAGGAAAAGGAGTGGAACTGGAGGCCTTAACCACCTGCTTGTCCCTTGCATGCTGGGGAGTTGGCTCCTCCAGACGGCAGACAACAGAGGTCAGGAGATGGTCGAATTACAGGCAGCCACCTCCTTACCTGAGAGGAACTTTTTCAGCGCATCTAGTTCAGATCGTAAAGCAGCCACCTGCCCAGTGTGCACCTGGCAGTCCTTGCATGGAGGTGGGTGGTTGGCAAACACCTCTTTACGGGCAGCGGGGGAGCAGGATATCCGCTTTCAACCAGGGTCAGGCAGAACAGATGACTCTATAATAAACAGTCTACAGTATTACACCCTGTCACTCAAGTGCAGACTGCACAACAGAGCAAACAGAGTTTAAATGTAAGTTATGTTCTGATCACAGTCACTGTTGCTGTTGAAATCCAGAATTAATGACAATGGTTAAAATCTGTTAAAAAAACAAAAACAAAAAACAAAGACACTACAAACTAAGGTCAGGTTGAGTTTTCAGGTGCAGATACTGATACAGTATGATTTTTCTTTGCAGGGTAGCTGGGCTCACCCTTAGAGAAGGAGTTGCTCCTACACATTGAAAGGGGTCAGCTGAAATGGTTCAGCATCTGATTTGGATGCCTCCTTGACACCTCTCTGTGGAGGTGTTCCAACCATGTCCCAACGGGAGGAGGCCCTGGGGCAGACCCATAACATGCTGAAGGGATAACATATCTGGGTTACCCTTTGGGTTAACCTTGCTTAGCCTGCTGCTACCCAGACCTAGATCATTGGTGGAAAATGTATGGACAGAAAGTCATTTGCATTTCTCATGCATATTACAACATTGCAAAAGTGTGTATGTATTATTTTATTATGTATTTAAAAGTGTATCCCATACATCTTGTACAAGCTCTGAGCTTTTTTTTCCCCAAAATGTGTCAAACTCATCAAATACCTATGCTTAGTCAATGGCTTTTGGTATCAGTCACCGAATCACAGAGGCACCCTCAGTAGCAGCATGAGATGCACCAGGGGGCAGCAATGATGTTGTGAGCAAAGTACCATAGTGTAAAGGGAGAGACAGTCCACATAGGGCGGGTGGTGGGGGGGGTATGTATGGGTCAAAGAAACTCCGGACTTTCAACCATGAGCTCGCTGTTCTTATCAAGTGTGAAAACACAAAGCCAATTGAATTATTCTAATAACTGCATAGTGTGCTAGTATTTGTGGCAGACTATGCTGGTGACGAATGTGGAATAGGTTATGTGACGTTATATTACGTTAGTAACAATCATACTTACTTTTAGCCAAACCATGATGATTTTTATTTACCCCTAACTACTTTTGTTGCCTAAATCTAAGGATGTAAACATAAAAAGTTTTTACCCATGTTCAAAGTTTATTTTGAAAAACACTGTATGCATTTAACCAGCAAAAACTATACATTTCCTGGGAAAACAGAAGTTTATCTTGAAAAGACACAATGCATGTAGCAAGCATCAATTGAATCATTGTCCAAGGGGGTCAAAACTGACGTAGGATGGGCACCTAGCACATAATATTTTGATGTGTAGGACCACTGATCAAGCGTCAGCATTTGGAGAGTTGGGAATGAGAACGTATTGACCGTGAAGATAAAACCTTGCATTGTTAAAATTTTGGAAGCTTGCAATATTTAATGGGCCAACTCGTCCTCTCACATACCGATTGCCACCAAGATTGCATACTCAGTGCATTTGCAAAGCAACACATTTTCATACATATCCCTTTTCCTATTCATTCCACAGGCCTACATCCATTGTAAACAGTCATGAATGACTCAGCTTTGGAGTGGTTTTGCAACAGCTCCAAAGTACAGCATTATTGTGGTCACTGCTTTTATGTAACACGAAAAATGCCAAAAATAATTAGAGAAACAACAACAACAAAAACAGTTAAACCAAAAATGTGATTTCATTTATGATTGAAAGGAATGTGAAGAAACTGAAGGAAGAAAGAAGGCTTTGCTCAGGATTGTTAAAGGATGAGCATAAACCTTTGACATCTCCCAACATCAAAGCCTCTGCTCCTGTGCCAGCATTCACCAAATCTATAATAGATGCTAACTCTTCTTTCATAACAAATTACTATGTGACTGAAACATCAAAGGAATCACTGTCAGTTAGTTTTCCAATCTGCCATCGTGTCTCGGAACAACAGACATCTGTGACAGATATCTCGGTAACATTCAGTGTTCCTGTCAGTGGTTATTGTTAATTCAGAGGCACACCCAGCTCCAAGAGAAGGAACAAGAAAGGGATCCAAACATTCCCGCTCGGAAGTGTGATAAAACACTTGGGGGGGCTGCTCGTGCTTTGGTGAGGTGGAAGTAAACTAGGTTAGTTTTCCCACTGGCTGGTGGAAGGCACAAACAGTGACACCTGCCTTCAAACTTCCAAGCTTTCTCAGTTCAAAGGCAGCTTTTCATATGGGACCCATTGCATCTTATGTTCCAGGATTCAGTCCAAAGTAATGACAGCAGCACTGAAGCGAAACCAAATGGCAGGGTATGATGCACTGCGTAAATATATTACCTTGTGATCAGCATGAGAAAAGCGCCACACACATGCTGGCTGAGATGGGCCTTTAATTCCTTGTATTTATAAGTCCAGGCTGTCAGCCATGTGTTCATTATATTGATGAGCTGACTAGCGATTAGTAGCAGTGTTGGCCTCTCATACCTTTTTACAGTATATCCTGGCTTATGCAATTTCAACCTGAGAGTATATATTTTGTAGATCTATCTTTACTTTCTCTAAAACGACCATCTGTTGTTAAATTAACTATAAAAAGTCCGTATATTTCACTTTCACAGATGCAGAGTATAAGTGCTGACAACTTCCCAGCAGGAGAGTCCTTCAGCATATTCTTCCCTTCTCTATCTTCCTCCACATGCAGCATTCATGCTAACCCAGCTCACTCGCTCAAGTATCTAAAAGCATTCAAAAATGTTTCTGTAGCCAGTCTTTGTGTGTTGCAGATGAATTAGTATGCTGATACCAGTATTTAGAAGAGGAAATTAAACATGAAAATCTACCATTTTGTGGGGGCAAAAATCATGACCGCCAAAATCCCATTTCAAATGAATGAATGAATGAATATGCTTCTATCAAATTATTAGTATTTGCCATGGTAATATGATCAAAATTTTAGAGCAGGAGCTCTCACTTAAACTAACCCATTCATTCTCCAGTCTGCAGAGATATACAGGAATTATTGTAACTGTGCCTGCATGTTTGTGTGTAGTATATTGTAATAAATGGTACAACTAACTGAATGTTAATGTTTGGATCAAATGAATAGAGCAAACCTGTGAATTAAAGATGAAAGACAGACTGTTTTTCCCCATGATCTTTTCCTATTTATCACAGTTAATTAAACAGCACCTCTGAACTGATAGGATTGAGAATTCTTTCAAAGTCCTCCCGCCCCGTGGGAATCCCACAGAACTCATCCACCTTTCCAAAATCACCTGTGGTCAGTGACAGTGTGCTTATGCTTGTGGGCTGAAAGGAAAGGCAGCAGCCATTATTAATTTGGATAAAAGCCACTCACATCCCAATGTTGTACATGTCAATAATTTTTGTCACACATTCATTAACAAATTGATCAAACCATTGCTCAGCGCTAAGTGCACAGCCAAGCTCTTTCGACCACAGCAACACCGAGCTATCTCCTCCCACACTCACCAAAAGTATTTAGGATTTAGGTGGATTTGTTACTGTCTAGTGTGGGATTGCAGATTGCAGATTGCAACCAGCTAAAACTTCTCCCGCTAGAATTCCTTCAGGTTTTTACTGGGAGCTGAATTATCATCCGGTCAAGGTCCAGCCGTTTATGGACCAGATGATTAACTCCGTTAAAAACACTGAATAAAACATTTTCACCTTACAAATAAGGATACCGCTGACACTGTTTGGCATCGACATGCCCACCACATGCTATTGTTTCCTCACCCCTTTTCTCTGATAACTTAATGTGTGCTCACCTGTTACTGACCCAGATGTTCAGGAGGATTTTACTGAAAGCTGAATTATTCATCTAGGTCTCCTCCTTTCAAAACAAACGGACCCAGTGAGTAACACAGTTTCATGTTACAAATCAGTGTATCTCTGATGTTGTCTGGCATGTCGCCGCAGGCAACTTGTCCATCAAATGCTAACACGTTGACACTTTTTTCTCCGATAACCTGAGATCCAAACATTCAGGTGGTTTTCACTGGAAGCCAGAGGACCAATACAAAACAGAAAGCCCTATAATGTTTTAAATCCGATGCTGCCAGTTGAAAAAGTAAGGAGCGCACAAAGAACTTTAGGAGCACAATGTAAATTGATCAAATAATGTGTTTTCCGTAATAAACGTGATGCAAATAGACATTTACAAGCAAAACTATTTAATGAATTTGTATACAAAACGTACAGACAGGTAAAATCAGTATTGCAATTTAATTTTGTCTTTAATGTTATTATCTAATATATATTATCTTTGCAATATGATTATCTTATATAATGTTATTACTATCCTAAAACATTCTCCAGGACCTCTGAAACTCTGCAGGACTTATTTCCACCCTGCCCAGCAGCGGTACCGTGGCAAACGGTCCCTAACTGCGGGGAGAACGGAGCCTCTTTTCCCAGTCCCTCTTCTCCGCCACACTTTGACTTATTCCCACCCAGCTGACAGCCTGGCCGTGGAGAACGGTCCCTAACTGCATCAATAAGTGATTAACATAGGGGGGATCAAAATAAAATAAATAAATAAGATAAAAATTAACCAGCCACCCTCCTCCCCTGACAGTCCCTTCATAAATAAAGAACAGTCCCTAAAGCGTGGTGAGGTTTGTGGACCGTTACCTGCCACAAAGAGAGAAATGTGAACGGCTCGTTTCTCCTCTGACACGCCACATACCTGTGTGCCGCCACGGCTCGGTTGTCCAGGTACTACTGGGCAGTCGTGACACCAACGAAAGAGGAAATTACTGGACCTGGAGTCGGACTTCTCTGTCGCGGTAAGCCGTTATCTTGCCCACTATGATCCTCTGCTGTATTCCTGTCTGTGACCCCCGTTCAACCCACAACCGCCGTGATAATAGGGGCGCCCCAGCGCCCACTCCACTAACTTGACGTGGAAATGAGCGGTAGTCTAGAAAACTTGCAAATTTTTTTTTTGTTTTTGTTTGTTTGTTTTTTTGTTTTTTTGGAGGGCACTCGTGCGCCCTCACATAGATTGTGCCCTGGGCAGTCGCCCACATTGCCCATAGCAAAAACCGTCCCTGCCTCCGCCACACTTTGACTTATTTCCACCCGACAGTGGGACTTATATTCATTATGCCGACAGTGGCTTGGAAAACCGCCCATAACCGTGTCACATGGGGAAGAGGGAAGAGGGAAGGCAGCTGGAGTTCCTTCAATATTTGCGGTTAGATTATCATATTTTTTTATTGACAAAAATATTGGCTGCTTCGGCTGATTTTTTTTATGCACACGTGCCTCTAAATTTTTTTACAGTTCGCACACACCTATTTTTAGTCGCAAATGCGAGTGAAATGCTCGCACTGTCAAGCCCTGTACAGAGACTTTTAACAATGCCTTTCTCTCTGGTCTCTGCCAGACGGACGTGAGTAGAATGTTTCGGGGGGGGGGGGGGGTGAGGCCGTCGGGGGTCGGCTGCAGTTGGTGAAACGTCACTACTACCCGCTGAAGGGCGGGAAGCCCGGCTTTTGGACCTACTCTGGAGAGGGTCCAGCACTGGCGCAGCTCGGCGTGGCATGGCGTGGCATGGCGTGTCCAAACTGACAATGGAAATGCAAATTGGCACAGCGTGGCTTGATTTGGCGTGGCCAAATGTGACAGTGGAAAAGGTCTTTAACAGCAGGACACCACACCCTGAGCAACAGTGCCATGTGCTACTGACTGAAGGTGATGCTGTGCACCACTGATTTACAAAAGCAGAGCCCAGAGGCCCAAGTCCTATTAAAAAACTAAACAAACAAATAAATTAATAAATGAAAAAAACTTGAAACAACTCACGGAAATATATTTTGAATGTCAGAATTACTGCCCGTAGTCATCTAGTGTATATTGCGTCTGTTTTTGATGTTCTTTGTGAACATCTGTTCAGGATTATGTGGGGCTACATAACAAAAATACAGATTTGAAAACACAGTTTGCTCAACGTAGGGAATAAACCTTGATGATTTATGGATTAAAAATACAGATATAAACAACATGAATGCACAAGGGCAGAGTGACCATTAGAACAGGAGGTTTCTCGGTGGGTGGCTCCACATATTGGGCCAATACTGTGAAAAACAACATAAAAAATATGAGAGAGCGAGAGAGAGAGGTAGAGGTAGAGGTAGGGCTGTGCGGTGCCCCAATGTGGCTCTGGGTGGCTTATCACATTTGGCTACCTGGCTGAATCCAACAACAACCAACTTTCACCTAGAAGGCTGGTGTTTGTGGCCTAAACCCAACATCATGTGTGTTTGCAAAACATACCTACGTGCTGTTGTTGTTGAAGGAAAACAACATCAGTTTTCAGGGTTGTACAGGTTGTTGAAAGAGCCTGTCTGCAATCTGTACATTTTCTTTGAAAACGGTAGTGTATTTTGCAAACAGACAATTTATGTAACAGGCTTAAGTTGACATGGTGTCCCAGAACGTCTACAACCAATGCACCAAGGGTACGAAATGGAAAGTCCATGACCAAACGTCGACATGTTACGAGGTCAGAGTGTGCTGAAAAAGGAGTTTGTCATCAATCCTGGATGTTGTGGTTGTCTTGGTGATAGCTCACCAGCATTCTATAACTTGCCCATTTTCTGATGAGTCGGAAGAAGTCTTGTGTCACCAGTGAGCATTCTAGTGAGCAGCTAGTTAGAGTGTGAATGTAATGACTTTGTGTAGAGTCCTTTGACCTTCTAGCAAGAATCAAGCAGTAGTGACAAAATCTGAACACAGGTGGTCAGCTGGAGTTGCATAATAGACACAGGTGTGACAGGTGATGTGTATCAGCTGTTCACCTGCGTTCAGTTCACCAAAACATATGTTAATACTAGGTGTAAATAGATTCTAAAATTATCATTATATAACATTGTTCAAGAGTTTCTTTTTCATGCATCAGTCTACAAATGATCTTAGATGAAATCTTTGTGACAATATGACCATGTGGATGGTGGAGTACCTATGGCTGGGTTTTGGTGGGCCAGAAAGAGTATTAAGAATTTTATCCCTGTTATGCCTTTGAAAAATATCTAATTATTAAGAGAAAATGTTTATACAGAACATCAAATGCATGAATCCATCAGTATGTAAATACTTTTTGTTTTTAGTCATACTAAAAAAATTGTAGACTGTCATTTATGGTCATAAATGGAAATCAAATGTAGCAAACCATTAAAACTTATGACTTAATGTATGACATCACACAAACACATGGACTCATCAGCAAGATGTTGATGTAACAAATCACCATAGAATCAGCAGAAAACAACAAAAAAACAGCAAGATGTCATTTTTGCTCCATCAAGGGATACATATGGTGGGATGCCTTTTCTGTTGATGTGATGTCATAGTAAGGTAAGATGCATGTCAGGTGATCAAACATGTTGAAGTGTTTCAGTATAATACACGTATTGATGTTCTCATGTTGTCTGAGAAACTGAAAGCTTTGATGTCACATGAATCTGATTAACAAGCATAAAAGGCGCTTTAAGTAGGACAACAGTAAAAATATCTGTTTGACAGGAAATGCACTGCACAGTGTGTTCCTGGATGCATTCAAAAAATGTGGCTATATTCCCATATGGTGTGTTTGTCAATCAGCAATCTAATGTCATACTACAAAATGCCATCCAGAAACTAATCATGACTTGTAACTGGTGACTAGTAAAAGTAATATCAGGTTGATTTTACATGGAGAGGAGTGCATCATTTGAATCTCACGCAGTGTGGCTTATATTCACAACATGCCCAGTCAGCCTACAAATTAAATGAGTGGCAGTGTAATATGAATGTGCACTTTAGAAATGGAAAGAGGCAGTCTAACCACTATCAAGATAGAATTTTCTCTCATTTTCTCTTCCATTCCATGTCCACAGTCTCTTCCACTCCATATCCTCGTCTGTTGCTTTTCATGCCTGCAGTCATATTTTCACACAACAGATTTTAAGGTTTGTGCCAAATTAAAATGTAATGCATCCTGCAGAGCACCAAGAGGTTATGTTGCAGAACATTTGAACATGGAATATATTCTGCACTTTCTTCAAGCAGGTAGAGGCACAGTGCAGAAACAACAATGCAAAAAAACAAAACAAAAACAAAAACAAAAAAACCTGTTGTTTCCAATCTTTATTCTGTCTTAACTGCACCCTTGACATTTGCATCCACAGTCTGTGTGGATGAATTTTGTGCCACAAACTGGAGTATGTGCTGATGGTTGTGTATTTTTGAGATAAAGTTTGGTCAGAGTCAGTAGAAAAATGTATTTTGGATCTGACCTTGTGTGCCTTCGATGTACAATGTCTGCTGCTTGCTGTATCTGTAATGACTTGGACAACCACTTCATGGAACTCAGTATAGCAGGTACAATAATTACACTGTGTGGCTAATAATGGCCAGGAGAAGAAGGACATTTTAGTAAGTGTACCATAAAAACACTGTCCCCTCATTATGTTCTAATTTGCCTCTCTTGCCCTTCCAATTGCAAAACTTTAGAGAACAAAATGGTTCCTCTCAACTTTTAAGAACTGGAGGTTATTTAGAACAGAAAATGGACCACAGTCCAGAACTTCTCAGCACTGAAGCCATAGAAATAATATGAGAGTAGAACGGACATTACTATCCAAATCAACATAACAGGACGGTCAGAGCAGTGGCCATTTTTATGTGTACCAGTGGAAAACGTATTCATTTTAGGATGGTGAGTGCATGACCAGCTCTACTCTACTTTACTCTGCCTGTGACTGGCTTATCCTGACATTCTTATCCTAACTCTACCTAATCTTCCACCAAACTGGACCACTTGGGACAACCTCCTTTTTCACTCCCATGAGCACATTGGTCAGATAATCGCAGCCTTCCATTATACCGAGGTACTGCGCAAATTATTGGCTAATGATTACATGGGATATGCATGAATTTTGGCGCATTACTTTTGGTAGGAAAATGTACTAAAAATTCATGAAAACAGTCATCACTCTTTCATACGGGAGCGCCCGCAATGCCATTTGTATATCTATTTTTAAATGCCGGTAGAATTGCAACCAAATAAGACAGAGCAATGACTCTTTTTGCAAATAAAACTGAAGGAGTTACACTAACATATCATGCATTCATTGTGTCCCAGAGCGCTGTTTGCTTGCAATAATGGGTTTGTAGAAATCCAGTAAAAAGCGCACATAACAAAAGCATTATAATCCAGACTGCGGGTATTCACAGCACTTCCTACGTTGGAATAAGCACCATCACCTTGTGAGCATGAATTAACTTTCTTGCGTGTATTTAGAAAAATAAAGAAAGAATGATTTTCTCTTTTTTTTTGTAGTTCATTGCACATCTTAGCAATTTATTTAATTAGTATGACCATCAGTATGTACATATTATAAAGATTTGGGATATAAGGGTTGTATTGACTGATAGCATATTAAACTACTCCAAAAATGGCACTACAGCATGTAAAAATATGCTCTGGCATACGTGTTCTATGGTAGGTCATAAAGGGTTAAACAAACAACGGCAAAAAGTACTAGCCAATCAGAAGTAAAGTAGGGTGGGTCATGTCTTCACTGTCCTAGGAAAATATCATTTATGTATCGTTGCTATTGCAACCATTGTAGCTTTGACCAAACAAACAGCGGAGCAGTACATTTTCAGATACATAAGCCTTTACTTTGAAAATATTACCATACTTGTTATTTCTCTGTTTATTTTGTTGCCAACAATTGCATGTTTGTTGAAACCTGATGTAATGTAGCTGCCTCAGAAGAACAATGAAGGGCTGCTGCTCAGTGAACAGCTAAGATGCAGAGATTTCTGGGGTAAACAGCACATAGATCAATGTGTTTAAATATTTAACTCAGTAAAATTAAGGGTTTATTCCAGTAAACCAGTGTTTGTGTTTGCTGGAACAGTGGTCCAGATTCTGGCTGACCAGCGTGCCAGCACAAAGAACTTAAAAATATGTACTAAGAACTTTAGAATACACTCTTCTTATAAGCTTTTGGCTGGGTAAATTTGATTCGACCAGCATTTGTCCTGAAAGTGGGATCATCTAGCTCTCATTATGGCTGATTGATTGCTGGATTGAGCTTTAACTGAATACCTTTTTTAATAGTGTTTTTGCATTCTCTGAGTATCTCTTCAGGGTGTGGGATAGGAGGAGACAAGTAACATATGAAGGATCCCTCTCTGTTTTGTTTGGATTAGTGATCTGCTAACTGGATGAAATAGTTCTTGGCACTGATTCATGTAGATGTAGATTTTGTCTTTTTTGGATGTATGTATTATGTCTTGTACCCAGGGGACTGTGTTTGTGCTTTGTTTTTCCTTTTCACTGTGGGAGATCTCTTGATGCATTATTTGTGGAAGGTCTTTTTTTTTTGTAATCTCATAATGTTTGTGTGTATATCTGGATCATATTTATGTATTGTGTATATTGTGTGTATATTTATGTATTGTGCTGTTGATGATGGTGGGGTGACATACCAGAGCGTTTGGTTTGTTATTTATTAATATGTCTGAATAATCCCATGAAGTCATGTAAATGTCCAGACACGAAAATAAAATATTCATTCATTCATTTATTCAGTATAACTAAACAGATGACAAACAAGACTAACTAGGATGGTTTTGGTGAGTTTTACCTTGATTTTATCAAGTTTGAATAAAGTGTGTTTTACAATGACTTAACTAGGCCATTAAAGGGAAATTTCGGTTTATTTCAACCCGTCTCCTATCGTCCTAAATTTGTTTCAAGTGAATAGTGACATAGAAATAATAGTTAGCATGTTAGCTGTTAGCCTAGATACAGCCGGGGCGCATAGTAGCGTCAGACCTGTTAAAATGTAAGTGAACGGGCATACTTCAAGTGCAAAGTTAGTCCACTAAACAAGCTTTTTTTCCACAAAGACCGCCTCATATCGTTAGGATAAATGTCAGAGAACATATAGAAAACGACATGTAAACGTGTTGTCTTACCTTAACGGTGTGGTGCCATGTTTGTTTACCATTTAGCTCTGCTTTCCAAAGCACGGCCGAAATCTCGTGAGAACAAGCAGCAACAGCTGGAAGGCAGAACCGGACAGTAGCCTGAAAAGTTCATTTATTTATTTTATGAACGATTTATAGAATAATGGCTGACTTTTTGCCAGACTTCGACTTTGTGGAGGAGGAATTTGATTTTGCAGAGTTTGATGGCCGCCCTTATTTATTTGAGCCAAAATACACTGACGAAGAGCTTTGTGAAATTGAAGAACGGAGGAGGAGAGAGAGAGAGAAAGGCGCAACAGGTAGAGGACGAGAGAGGAGGAATGGCTGCTGCAAGGCTGCGTAGCTGTGGAGATTGGTGGTGTACCTGTGAATGCTGTGCCCCAGTGCCCACAGAAGAGGAATGCCTCTGTTGCAAGGAATGGGACCGGTTGCAGCCTTATTTTCAAGGTCTGGATGTGACCGAGGATGAGACACCTCCACCTGGAGTAGTATCCAGCTGGGCTTTATCTAGAGCTCGCGAGATATATTTCGGCCTCACTTTGGAAAGCAGCGCTAAATGGTAAACAAACATGGCAGCACACTGGTAAGGTAAGACAACACGTTTACGTGTCGTTTTCTATATGTTCTCTGACATTTATCCTAATGATATGAGGCGGTCTTTGTGGAAAAAAAGCTTGTTAAGTGGACTAACTTTGCACTTGAAGTATGCCCGTTCAATTACGTTTTAACAGGTCTGACGCTACTATGCGCCCCGGCTGTATCTAGGCTAACGGCTAACATGCTAACTATTATTTTTATGTCACTAGTCACTTGAAACAAATTTAGGACGATAGGAGACAGGTTGAAATAAACCTAAATTTCCCTTTAAGCTAATGTACGTCTTGGTTCAGTGAAAAAGAGGAACTTAGATAGCTGTACAGTTGTATTTGTCCTGTTTAATAGAGAAAACAGTTGTAAGAATAGGCCAAAACAGAGTACACAAACTTGTGAGTGTGAGACACTTGATGGCCCCACTGAAGTGTGTTCTTACCATAACAATTAACTACAATCGCCATTTCGTCTGTACTAGTCAAATAACCACAGCAAACAGCTCAATGTCTTTTCTATTAATTCTATTTCTATAATCACAGCAAAGACAAGGAGGCAATTCCCCTTGTAAAGTGTTTGATGTCATCAAAGTGTAAGGAGATACCCTTATTTTGTTTGTTATTTTGTTTGTTCTTTTGCATGTCTGAGCCTAGATGCAAAAAGAGCACAAGAAAGATCTACTCATTATCGCCCACGAGGAGGATATCACTGACAAGTCACAGAAGAAAGAAGGCCAGGATCATACATTCATCCAACACAACAAGACTTCAAAAAATATCAGTATATTTCCAAGTATCAGGTTTAATCACCTACAAGGGATGACTTTGGATTCACTGATGAGTTGTTTGCTCTTGTAAAATCTCATAAAGGTCACGCAAATGATCCCTCATGTAATACAAGCTTCCAGTATTAGTATAACTGAGGTCCCAAAAATGGATTAAATCAATGGGTTGGGAATGGAATATATCATATGATACTACTTTTACATTCCAGCAAAACAGGCTGCACAACCACATATATTTACAGTGAATGTAATTCATGTGATGGATCAACCTCTCAAGTAGCCAGAAATAAGAATTTGCAAATGCCAGGGCCTAATGTTAAGCCCTGGATGGATAAAAATAATGTCAGATTCTGGCTTCAGCAAGCGCTCCTCTCAATGGCTACAGGCAAACTTGAGGCAATAAGCAATGTGTCAAAACAGCAATGTGGCTCCCAGCTTCAGCTCATAACTCTATTCAATTTCAAAAATAAAGAAAGATATTTGAGATGAATTTGACCAGTCCCTCTGTGCCACTTCTACATGTAAAGATATATAACCCTGACTCATCTTAACTGTGCAGGTTTACAATTATTAGTGAACTGTCTTGTTGTTTTATTTATTTGGAAAATGTACAATATGAACAGTTCTAGTACAATTTAATGCTGACAGGAAGATACAAGACATGGATTTCGAACAAGAAATATCAAACAAGCACAATGAGGATCCATTATCCAAATTAATCTGCAAACCACAGATACATTACATTTGCACATTATTGTGTAGCAGTAAGGTGAAACTAAACATTTAAATTATAAATGCTGCGCAGCAATGGTCGGGGCCGGGGAATTTTAGGCAAAATTAGGCAATTCTGAGCAACACACACACTGAAACAAAGCATATCACAACATAGAAGTTACATCATATAATTATGGCATGTCCTTCAAATTGTGGCTGAAGTGATCAGACTCATAATATACAAAGGAAAGAAAAAACTCAAGAACAAGAAAGTAAGAATAACATTAACTGCTAGCAATTATGAACAAACTGGCTTAAAGCTAAACATTATCCATGGTGACAAAGATGAAAACATTTTTTAAAATGTAAAAGTAGCTATTGGATAGACTCTGCATATTGACTGATAGCTAAGCCAAATAAACAGGGAAAAGAGACAAGAGATAACAGGGAAAAGTGTTGATAAAGAGTATTTGTCTCTCTGCAAAACTGCCTGGATCATAATTATTTTGACCTTGGTAGTCTCTAATCCACATACGTTGCACGAGCTGAGGCTTGAACTCACAATCTTCAACACCAAGAACAATCCTCTACCTCACTGAGCTTATTGGCAAACAGAAATGTCACATGTAGCTTCACAAATTGACTAAGCCAGTCACCTGTGTGCAAGACAGCAGCTGTTAGTGTGCAAAGGCAGATTTCAAACAGCTGTCAAAAATTCATTTATTAAGACAAAAATCCGAAAATACACAAATTACATCTAGACAGCATGGAGATGTTGGTAATTTGTTTTTAACAATGATTTATTGGCTCCATAAGTGAAAAACTGATGTTTAAAAATGCCATTTTTGCATTGACTCCAATTGTTCGCATGAGAGCGAAATTCAAAATGCTGTAAAAAATTCAGTTTTTGAGATGAAATTCTGATATTTTTCAAACATCATCTACCATGACTTGCAATGTATTTTGCAAGAATTTGCAAGTATATGTTTACAATACCGTTTACAGTCAAACATTTTGAAAAAATCGAAAATCTGTGCGGATCATTTGTGTAGGACAGTCTGAAGATGCTCTGTTGCAAGTTTGGTGCAAATCTGGCAAATCTGTAGCACATATGGTTGATTTGTTTTGAAAATTTTGTTTTGAACTTTAGAGGCTTGCTGTAGCGCCACCATCAGGACTATTGGCCTGTTTTTGCAGCTGAGGCAATCTGGCATGGGACTGGACCTTTGTGCAAAGTTTGGTGATTTTTCACGCATGGGAAGTATGATTTCCTCGGAAGAAGAAGAAGAAGAAGAAGAAGAAGAAGATGTAGCAAAACAATAGGGAACAATAGCTTAGGCTGCCAGGCCCCTAATAATGTCTTGATATGTTGTCCAGGCAAAAAAAAACAAACAAACAAAAAAAAAAACACTTAGTTATAGTTAGGAAAAATGATGTTTTGGCTTGGTTTTGGGGGGCACAATCCCTGCTAGAAAATCAATGATGTCTTAGTAATAAACTATCCCTGCCAGGAAAAAAAGTAATACACATTCGTCAAAATCTAGTGCTTGGTCAGTGACCCCCGGTGTGAGACACTGATGAAAAAAGCAGTCCTTTCACATCAGCGTGATATGAGGATGCAGATGCTGTCATCGTTTAGCAGCACCCAGTGGTGTCAGGGGGAAACGCGGCCGGAAAACAACAAAAGTTAAGGCAGCAGACTGAGCATGGCAGGCGGGAGAGGTGGTGGATGGGTCCAACAACCACTAATCTCTCAAGACAGATTCTGCAATTTACATTGTAGAATCTGTCAGCAGCCCTGTGTGAAAGACAACTACGATAACCAAACGTGCACAGCGAAATAGTAATGTTTGTTCAGTCACTGTGTTTATAGACTTTACAAACATCAGATTAGTCTAAACGGTGATATAGTGACGTGAAAAATGTGATAGATATAGCTAAACTCTGCTGGTTTTCTACCTGGAAATATTTGTGATTCCCTGGGGGCACCGCCAGAAGTGAAGGGGTTGAGCAATCCCTGAGGCCCTGTACTTCCGTTAGTCGAAAAACTACGGGCAGTGCCTCCAGAGTTTTGTTTTTGTTTTTTTTTTTTAAACCGTTGGATTTCCAGATTGAACAACCACTGACTTTCACCCGGGAGACTGGTGTTCACTTCCTGAAAGATTATAAAGCCAAACCTTTCCTCTTTTTTTTTTAACCCAACCATGTGCTTTTGTTGCTTAACCCTAATCACAAGTGTGTTGGCAAAATGTACCACATGCATTTGTTGTTGAAGGAAAAAGTCAGTTTGTGGCATTGTAACTATGTAGTGTGTTTATTTTGAAAGAGACAGAGACTGGAGGTGATTTTTGAATGCAAACAATGCATGTAACAGGCAGTTGACACGGCTTCCCAGAATGTCAACAACCAACGCACCAACAGTACCTTGTATGTCATATCTACATGGAAAGTCTATGACCAAACGTCAATATGTGACAAGGTCGGAGTGAGATGTGGTGCTTTAAAAGCCTGTGGAAACACATCAATGACTTGCTAAATCACAACCAGCTTTGAACACTGGTTGCAGAGGTTTGGTGTACAGTGGCGTCTTGCCAAGATGTCACATCATCCCCCATCCCTTTCACCTCCCTCTAACAAAGTCAGCTCATATAGTACATCATCTTACAAACCTTGATATGATACATTTGAAACATGCAAATGTATTCGTGTTTGTGGTTTGCAAAAAAGTACAATACCAACCATTTCTTTTGGTGACTGGGCTGCATTATCTAGGGTTCGAAAAGAGGAATATGTTTGTAAGATTGTCCCAGAAGTGTTTCCTAAGACTGCAGACTCCCTGCCACAGTATTTGGAGAAGATTCCACTTTAAGTAGGGTAAAATATAAAAACAAAGTTGCATTTCATAAAAGTCTAGCAAAGACTGGAGTGGATAGAGACCATCTGCTTTTCCATCCACGTGTCCATGTGCATAGCAAGATGACCAACAGTAATTCATTCCATATATTTATTTATAAGGACAACCCACATTAATCAACATCTATGTAAATGTGCCAGTGTTAGCCAGCTGGCCAATTTTCAACTGCAGTCCTTTGGCGAGATGTTTATGAGGTCAGATATGTATGTATTACATTTGGTTATAAATAAACTTGTTCAGGTAAAAACCTTCACTGTATTCTCTCCTTGAATCTGGTGCACATCCTTTTTGCTGCTCCTCCCTGCTGCAGTAAGTGCATCACTGATTTCACAGCAGGGTAAGACAAGTTCCATCCTGTTCGGTTTGATCTGATGATCTGTACCATGGCACCGCCTTCACTCTGAATCCACAAATACTTTGATACTTCCCATTGAGGATTTTAGTCTAACAGAACTTTGTCTGATGTGGACTGTTGATATTTAATTGAGGAGACAGTATGCATACCACTGATGTTTGGTAAGTTGGCAGTCCAGACCTATGCTAATGATGCAGCATGTGTAAAAAGAACAGGAATCTATCATCCAATCAATCCATTTTGTGTGTGGAAACTAGGTTGCCAAGAGATTTTAATATTCCCAGCCTCATTATTAGGGAGTTTGAGGAGTATTATTTGTGTCGGTGCAACCTTGTGTATTTTAGCATCCACATGTGTGTTTACATGCTTTTAAGTAACCGGGTTACAGTAGGTTTTCTCCAGAGAGCTGATTTCTTAAAAGTCATGTAAACCAGAAGCTCATTTTCTGTAATTGGGGCTGGGGATTAGAGAAACCTGTGTTCCCTGGATAGATTTCTCCTGTAGTGCACTGATTTCGGGTAACCGGTTTTCTAATTGGCTTTTTTTACAGTACACATGTATGGATGTGTATAACAAAAGACTGCAGACAGCAGTGGTTGAAAGGAGAGATTGCATTACACAGAGTGATGTGATCTTGTACTTAATGGATCTCCATTCAAGGTCCAATTGAAACTGCATCTCTCTAGAAGTCTATATGTGTATTTCCATGGTGGAAATTCAATGCTGACACTTTCAAGCTCTGCTCTGTCTGTCTGTCTGTCTGTCTGTCTGTCCTGTCATTGCTCTAACACACAAACACACACAGTATTGTAACAACTACATTTATATAACTAATAGTTGAAGGTCCAGTACAAAGAATTTAGTGGCACCTAGTGGTGAGGTTGCAAGAACTTGTGGGTACCCATAGAACCCATTCTTGAGGTGAGAGGTCAAGGTACCCCTGTGAAAATGGCCAGACCAGTCTTTACTTGCCAAAATTTACCCTAATTTATTGTTATTTAGCCCTCTTCCCTACAAGCTAGTATGGCTGGTACCAAAGGATGCCTTGGGTTGTCTAATTTCACATGATACCATCACTACCTTTGTGCTAGTTCAAAAAATGAGTGCGCCACAGTCTCTTAAAGATAGTAATGTCTGCTGAGATTGCTGACCATCCTGCGGGTCTCTCACGGTTAATGAATTCATGTAATGCATTGCTTAGATATGTTTTTTTTAAAAAATGAACTTGTTCAAATGTAATTGCCTTCCTCTGGTTCAGTGAGTTTAAATGTACAACATATCAAACAGTGGTATCATCAATCCAGACAACTGTATTTGAGGTGATTTGAATGTAGGATAGTGGGTAATAAGTAACTCAATTAGGGCCAATGATCCCCATACCTAGTATGTGATTTGTTATTTTTCACAAACCAGTTTCACAAATGGGACCAATAGAACGGGATCTGGGTTTGGACCCAGGGGATGGAGAGAGTGGTGTGGTGGTGGTCCCCACTCAAATCACCTACTGAGTATAGCTCTCAGTTGGCATATGTTTCTCATAGAAACTGGCAACCTCTTATTTCCACATCCAACACACAAGGTTTATTGAATTACTCAGACATGCTGAATAAACATGCTCTACAAGTGGTGTTGTTTCTTAGATGGAAACAGCCCAAATTGCAAAATGTCATCCTAGCTGAGACAGTAGCTCCTGGCGGGACACACAGCCTCCAGACTCTCCTTTGATCTATCTCGGCACAAACATGACAATGAGGAGGCTTTGCCAACTTTAAATTAATGATGACTGGATATCCCAGTTTTCAACTGAACAATCTGTGTCTCATGTCATGTTAAAGCTCCCCTTACTTAACAGCTGGTGAGCCATTAAGTGAGGGATCTGGACAACCAATTGTCCTGACTCAGATTAGGCTGCCTCTAACAATTATTTTCATTATCCATTATTCTGGGGATTATTTTCTCCAATCATCAATCAGTCTATACGTCCTCAAAGTGTCAGAAAACAGTAAAAAAAAAAAAAAAATCATACCAATTACACTTAACCAAAAATGGCAATAGTCAAGATTACATATTCAAATTGTTTGGTTTGTCCAACCAATAGTTCAAAACCTAAAGTTTAATATCAAGCAACAACAAGCATATATTCATTCGGGAAGCCACAACCATAGAGTATTAGGGCATTTTTACTTGAAAACAAAACAACATTAAAACAAAAACATAATTAATTAATTGATTATCAAAATAGTTGCAAATTATTTTCCTGATAATCACCTTTGTGATTAATTTGAGTAACGGTTTCAGCATTAGAAATAGTGTAGCAGGCTTCTCTTGGTCTACTACACGCTCCATCCAGTGGAGTCTTGTGGTTGGTTTGCTTGCTCCACTTTACAGCGTCTTTCTTCAGATGGACATAACCTTTTACACGCTCTACCCTGCAATGTTACTGCTTACATTCACAACACAGCCGTACCAGCATTTTGCCCGAAATGCTAAGATGTATTGAGGAGGGAAACTAGCAGTAGAGATTTCCCAGAAATCGATCCCTGTTTCCATCCAGACGTGACCCCATGGAGGAAACGTTCCTTAACATTTCAGGAATAGACTACATGTGTGAAAGGGGCGGTACACTTCCATTTCAATAAACAGACTTGTCTACACAAACTAATTAACAGCTTGTGTTTCAATAGTTTTAGTGTTTCAAACAACTGCGACCTAAAGCGCCTTTTAGGATTCAAGTCTATTTGCTTCAGTTCTGCATTTGGAATACATTCTGTGTTATAACCACAGCATTTTTTAATTTACATCCACAGACAGTGTAGATGATTAGGTTTGACAGTTGTATACTGTGTGAGCTCGCTCACTATTTTAAAGTTTGTGCCACAAAGTGCAGAATGTGCTGATGGTTGTATATTTTTCAGTCAGTAAAATATTGTATTCTGGATCTGACATTGTGCGCCTTCAATGCACACTGTCTGCTGCCTGCAGGAGTGCTGTATCTGTAATGACTTGGGCAACCACTTCACGGAAGTCAGTACAGCAGGTACAGTAATCACTGTACACTGCATTGCTATGTAATGGCCAGGAGATGTAGGAACATTTTAAAGCACTGCACTAGACCATGTGGTGGCAAAACAACTATTTAATGAACAGTTTAAAGAAAAAGTCTTCACACGTCGGCTGTCTTTCTTGAGTTTTAATAAGCATTCATGAATGGAGTCACTCACACATACAACCTCTAAGGTGCAAACACGGTTCCTTCATTATGTTCTAATTTTCCAAAATGATAATGTTTAAACCAAAGACTGCTGGAGAAATCCAAGAGTACTACACCCTTTAGCCAAATGCCTTTCTTGCCTCCCTAATTGCTCGGTGTGAACTTCAGTGTATGAAATTTACATCCAGCTAGTTACTAAAACCCAAACCCACATGAGCATTTAGCAGTGTTGTTGATGGATTTAGGTTCAAATCTTGACATTTTATCTGGCTGCTTGGCTGATCTAGTGGCAGGTGATGGATATGGTAGCAGCTTTCATCACCAACCAACCACCCATTCTCCCCTGACTTCTCTTCCACAACACAAAGCAGTGAATGAGCATGTCTTAGCCCCCCTCCCAGCCCTGCCCATGTTAATACTGTTTTACGTTCTAGAGGCATTTTTCAAATTTCCACGGGAGAGGCACTTCAGCAAAAACTCCTTGGTTTGATTACTCTTCAAAGGAACAATTTGACATTTTGGGAAATGCACTTACTTGCTTTGTTGCTGAGACTTTTATTAGACCTGTCTCATTTTCTGCAAGGATCTTTTTTTGAACTGGCTCTAGAGTGGTGCAGAAATAAGTCTTAAAACCCGGAAATGAGTTAGCATTTTAGCACTCCAGTCTCCCTCGTCTTGAAGTCAGTGTTTGTTTTTTTTAACTGATTTTTGGTTAGATGCCTGAAATAAGGTCTGTGGTTAATACAAGCTTAAATGACTTTCACGTTTTGTTCTACAACAGAAAAGACACCAGTAAATACCCCAAATGTAGACGACAGTAAACAAGGACACAGTCCTGAGCACTTGTTAGATGGCATGTTGGGGATCGTGGATGGGTCACAAAAAAACTGACTTTTAAGTTAAGTTAAGTCCCACTGATTGTCACACAGTGTGTGAAATTCATTCTCTGCATTTGACCCATCCCCTGAGGGAGCGGTGAGCAGCAGCGGTGCCGTGCTGGGGAATCATGTAGTGATCTAACCCCCCAATTCAAACCCCTGATGCTGAGTGGATGGGTCACAAAAAGGAGGCAGTGGGTCCCATTTTTATAGTCTTTGGTATGACTCGACACTAGGCGACTCTAGGCCACTGAGCTGGTTTTACTTCGGTCTTTCACCTGGAATCGCGAGTTTGGAACCCTGTGAATGCTGAGTCATATTAAGGTACATCTTCACCATGTTTCCTTTCCTAAACCTAGCCTTAGTAACTTTTATTGCCTAAACCTAACCTCTATGTTGATTACACAACTGTACATTATGGAAGTTACGTCATTTGTGGAGCACAAATTCATAGGATATCATATGAACTGTTGTGCATGCATCTTTGGTAGGATATCATACAAACCGCTCTATGAGAATACATTGGAATTTGGAAGTATTGTGCCTAATAAAAGGCAGTTGCAAATAAATGGCTAAATGAGACAAAAGAGCATCATCATGCCAAACATGGCTTTACAGCCTTGTTGTAGTGGTGAAGTTGAAGTCAAGCAACTGTGGCGTAGTCAGTTGTAGTGGTGAAGCTGAAGTCAAACAACTGTGGTGTAGTCCATTTTTAGCCTAACATTAGCTTTTTACTTGTGAAGACTGCATCAACTCTTTACAAATCATAAAAGCTGCTTTAATTTGTGAAGATTAACTTGCTGAACAAAATGTGTAAGTATTATAAAGTTTTGTTTGCAACAGGGCTTATTTTCGGCCACTATCCAAAATCCAATGAAAAAATGTCATTGGATTTTTGTCAAGGGAACCAGGGTGATATTAACTTCCACATTAACCAACAAATAAAGGTCATCCCTGCAGCACATTATCAAATGGTACAAATTTGATTATCTGCTGAAGTTACCTGTATGTTTGACTGCACGCTTACGTAGATATTCATTATAGCATCAAAGAAGCCCCAACAATGTAGTCCGTACAGACCAAAAACAGAAAGATTGCTGGTTGGCCTGGTGTACCAAATTTGAACAGATGACCTCTTGGAGGTAGATCAACAACCAAACTAGATCATCATCAGTCCTAATGCTGGGATACTTTGGTCTGAACAATACTGAATAATTAAAAAAGGAAGCCAATCCTCTCTGCTTGCCAGTTTGTGTTCAAAAGATAGATGTGGGTTGAGCCGCTGCAATGGACTTCCGTCCTGTCCAGAGGGGTGTATGGCTAAGCTGCTTCACGCCTCAAAAACAGCAGATAATCTCCTTAGCAATGGGCCACATCAGCTCAAACAAGGCTTACTTTTAAGACTAAACAGACTGACTACATATCAGATGAGTGTATCATTGTGCAGTTTTGACGTGTTTACATCTACTCAAAACACCTCATTGAAAACAGGTGGAGTGATTAGGATGCCCAAAATTAGGCCTCGGGGTAATACAAACTGCAGGACGGAATGTAAAAATGTCTCAGAGCAAATAATTAATAGTACACACAGTGCTGTTGCATATAAAACATCAAATAATTTATTTGAATGAAAGCCAAGGAAGCTGGTTTAACATCTCTGCATGTGCTCATCGTGTGAACACGGCCATCGTACCAAACTGGAAAATGAAAACAGTGCATCCTGGGCCAAATGGCCATCGGGATTGGTAGGTGAGAAATTGAAAGTAAAATCCCCACCAGCCTCAGGAAAGAACGAGCACTTTTAAATGCGTTACACAAGCAAAGCTTAAAGGGCTTACTCTCCAATTTCAGTTATCCTAATGTTGTGGAATATTTCAAATGGCTCATTACTTGCATTTTGAGAGAAAGGGAGAAGCCTCTCTCTACTCTATAATGAGCCCTGAAGCTTATTAGACCAGTGTGCATTGAATTGGAAGGACCGATACTTTCTCTTTTCTTGTTCTCTTTATGGCAGAGAAAGGCTTGGGCCCTAATCAGAAAAACACAGAGCCACATCATTACACTTGACAAAACTAAAGAGGATAATCCTGTAGCCCGTTTAGGGTATTTTATAATTGAATTGAATTACTCTTGCCTTCTAACGTATCATGGTGCACTGGCATTCTTGTCAGGAGATGACATATCTTGTCAGAGTTTCTCTCAAATGGATGCCCTAAAATGGACACATGAATCAAAGAGTTTTCCACTGGACCAAATGTGTGTCAGCTATGCAGAGGCTCCCCATGGTCTGGCCCCATGTTGGCAATGTGTTGCAGCACCACAGATAAGGCTAAACAGATTAACGCAGTCTCCATTCACTACCTCTTTCACCTTAGCTTGCAGTAGAAGCCTTATACAGTGTTAATTTTATCAAAAATATCTGGTACCAGAACTCTTTGTACCTTTGAAAATATACCTGTCAAATATGTAGTAGAATATAACGCAAGAATATGTTTATTTTAAGAAAATAACTCTTCTTTAATTCAAAATGATGACAAGTTCATCAAGCCAAATGCCTTGTTTCTTTGAGCACTGTACCCAGCTATATAAACAGTTCATCCTGTGAATTCTGATTAGGATTCTAGGCATTAGGACACTAAAAGGGCATCAAACTGTACAACCACTATACTGTACGCAGCATGCATAATATATTGCAAGGCCTCTTCTCTTTGCACTTAAACTTTACATGAACAAGTCCAAAGTGCTGACACTGAAACTGGAGTTTGAATGTTACAATCTGAATGCATGAGGAATCCAAACATGGTGTCACATTCTTTGAATGTGAAAGCTGCTCACCCAGTGCATATTCTCCTACACCCTCCTTTGAGTAAACGTGGAATGTGAGTGTGTGCTTTAGAGGTCTTTGTTCTTAGTTTTGAAGCCTTTTCTTTGGTAACAGATCAGGGAGAGATTTTCTGGGTCCCTGGATGTCACATGAAATTCACTTCCAACTGTGAATACTATCATGCGTAAGATGCTGCATTATTCCAACTAGGGATGCGTATTGGTACTTGATAACAATCGAAATAATCCAGTAACTGTGGTATCAAAACGTCTCAGGTCAAACTGTACCTTCAGTCAATCATTTATGCGCCAGGGGTCTGATCTTGTACAGTTCCACACTTCCCACTATGTCAGCAGACTTTCTGTTGCTGCCTTCTCTGCAGCCGTTCTCCTCCAGTGGAACAGTCAGTTCAACATCTGCATGGTTAGCATGAGCCAACACAGTAGAGGTGGCAAACATCCAACTCCATGCTGTTTAACATTCCCAACAACTTCTGAGCATCACTAAAAATGTCTCAAATCTGCTGTTATGCCAGTTAATAACTATAAGTTAACTTTAAGCTGTGGAATGCTAACAGTTAGCCCTGTCACTGTTTTGGTGTGTGTGTGTGTGTGTGTGTGTTTGTGCGTATGGCTATACTAGACACCACTCCATTCACATTATGGGTCTTGAATGAGGTGCTCTCCTGGTATCATTATCATTTTAAAGGTCATATGTATAGTTGTTTCATCAAAACGAATATTTAAAACAATAAATAATACATCCATAGAACGTCTAGAAAGGTACAGAATTAAAGTCTATATTTTCCTGAAAAAACGTAACTGCAGTCGAGAAATAATTGTTTTAGAAATTTTGACGAATCCAAAATATGTCAATATTTTGATTTGGTTACACTGGTTACGGGGGAAGCAGGGTTGCCAGATTGTGATAGCTGCAGAGGTATGGCGTCGTCCCAGCACTATCCGTCGCAAATTCTAGCTGATCAACGGAGAAGCAAAACCACAATCAGTATTGGTTCAGCTTTTGATCGTTGGTGTCAGCTGAAGACAGAAAAAGGGCTAAAAAGCCACACGGAGGTTGCCACTTTCCTTCTGGACAGGTAAGTTGATGTTTGCTAACTAACGCAGCAGGGTTGTAAAAAGATATATCTGCTGAATGTATCTAATAATCAAGTAAAGCTGAACTAGTTCTCTAGAAACGGCGTTTTTGGGAGTGTGATTGTTCGGGTTTTAGAGTTGTCAAACAGTGTCGTAAAAAAGTAAATCTACTGAATATATCAAATATCTAGTAAAGCTGAACTAGTAATTACACTGCACCTAGATGAACTATGTTAAGAAAAAGTTAAAATGTCAGCTAATTTCAGATATTTTACCCGATACTCTAGAAATGGCATTTTTGGGACGGTAACATTAGTTTTTTGTGGCTTGCTGTGTAGAGTCGTAAAAAGATACATCTACTGAATATATCAAATAGTAAAGCCGAACGAGTAATTACACTGCACCTAGATGAACTATGTTAAGAAAAAGTAAGGATGATGGTTAATTTCAGATATTTTAGCAAGTTCATTTTTGGGACTGTGATTGTAGTAGTGTCGTAAAAAAGTAAATCTACTCAATATATCAAATATCCAGTAAAGCCGAACTATCATTTATTATTATTATTATTATTATTATTATTATCATTATTATTATTAGTAGTAGTAGTAGTAGTAGTAGTAGTAGGAAATTATAACAGAGGAATATATTTGCCATTTTAATATCAAGAACACTTCCGTGTTTTTGTGTGTATACAGGACGTTGTTGAATCAGAGAATCCGTGTGTCCACCACGACAAAGGACCCTAATTGACCAATTATGTTAGTGACGAGTAGAGCAAAAAATGTTTTATGGAGATTGTTACAGTGTGTTACAGGGCGCACAAGAGAGGATTCATGATTTATTATTATTATTCTTTATTACTATACCACAAAAGACTCTTCACTTGACATCACTGTCTCCAGTGTGGCAACCTGTAGAATTGAAGAGTGGAGCGAGAGCGGGCGAGTGTGAGTACGACACCTACTGACCGGGAAGTATGAATCCTATATCTATCACCTTTAAGTGTACTGGTATTGGTACTGGTATTGTGATTTTTTAAATAATACCCAGCCCTAGTTCCAATGTCCAAGTGTTTTTAGATGGCCCATGTACTGGTTTACACATAACAGAAATGGGTTGGTAATAGATCCCACTCCATTAAGCTGGATTCCTACTCTTACCTTACTGGTACAGGTCATGGACTAGCATTAAATTAATTCATGATCGGTGTATGTCCATATCAATGGCACGGTTGTGGAGAAATCAATCCAGCATGCATTACATTTCAGGTTAAACTCAGACTTCAGGATGTGAATCTTCAGGACTGACAACCCCATGTGTACTAACAAAAGGCTGATTATGACTGATTCTGTTTTTCTTTTTTAATTTCATTTTAGCCCTTTGTATAGAATGCACTTGTCTGAATGTAGGTGGTAGTTATAATCTTCCACATTCAGAGCAGACATATTTACATGACAGACACTCAAAGTGACGAGTAGTCTATCATTATGTATTAGTCTGTGCTAGTTCTGATAGTCTAAGACTTAATTTAATCAGTTAATTTTTTTACAACCAATTCTTTGGTTGTAAAAGTTGTTGCAAATGGTTTTCATCTACAATACACATAGTGAAATTATAATACTTTTCAACAGAAAACAGAGCAGAGCAGAGACTATAATTTATGTCATCAGGTGACACCTCCTGGAGTTGGTCCATTGAAAATCAATTAGTGACTATGAGGGTTTGAGATATTCATAAATGAATTAAAAAAACACTGTGGGTGTTGTCATAATGTTGTAGGAGTTATTCCATTATTAACTGAGTGAGAGACAGCACCAGACTTTCCTCTAATGTTACATTTGTGCAAACAACATGTTTTAATAACAATTAAATTATATATATATATATATATATACAGTACAGGCCAAAAGTTTGGACACACCTTCTCATTCAATGCGTTTTCTTTATTTTCATGACTATTTACATTGTAGATTCTCACTGAAGGCATCAAAACTATGAATGAACACATGTGGAGTTATGTACTTAACAAAAAAAGGTGAAATAACTGAAAACATGTTTTATATTCTAGTTTCTTCAAAATAGCCACCCTTTGCTCTGATTACTGCTTTGCACACTCTTGGCATTCTCTCCATGAGCTTCAAGAGGTAGTCACCTGAAATGGTTTTCCAACAGTCTTGAAAGAGTTCCCAGAGGTGTTTAGCACTTGTTGGCCCCTTTGCCTTCACTCTGCGGTCCAGCTCACCCCAAACCATCTCGATTGGGTTCAGGTCCGTGACTGTGGAGGCCAGGTCATCTGCCGCAGCACTCCATCACTCTCCTTCTTGGTCAAATAGCCCTTACACAGCCTGGAGGTGTGTTTGGGGTCATTGTCCTGTTGAAAAATAAATGATCGTCCAACTAAACGCAAACCGGATGGGATGGCATGTTGCTGCAGGATGCTGTGGTAGCCATGCTGGTTCAGTGTGCCTTCAATTTTGAATAAATCCCCAACAGTGTCACCAGCAAACACCCCCACACCATCACACCTCCTCCTCCATGCTTCACAGTGGGACCCAGGCATGTGGAATCCATCCGTTCACCTTTTCTGCGTCTCACAAAGACACGGCGGTTGGAACCAAAGATCTCAAATTTGGACTCATCAGACCAAAGCACAGATTTCCACTGGTCTAATGTCCATTCCTTGTGTTTCTTGGCCCAAACAAATCTCTTCTGCTTGTTGCCTCTCCTTAGCAGTGGTTTCCTAGCAGCTATTTGACCATGAGAACTGTGTGTGGCATTCATCTGGTCTCTGATCTGAGCTGCTGTTAACTTGCCATTTCTGAGGCTGGTGACTGGATGAACTTATCCCAGAAGCAGAGGCTGATTATGACTGACTCTTGGTCTTCCTTTCCTGGGTCGGTCCTCATGTGTGCCAGTTTCGTTGTAGCGCTTGATGGTTTTTGCGACTCCACTTGGGGACACATTTAAAGTTTTTGCAATTTTCCGGACTGACTGACCTTCATTTCTTAAAGTAATGATGGCCACTAATTTTTCTTTAGTTAGCTGATTGGTTCTCGCCATAATATGAATTTTAACAGTTGTCCAATAGGGCTGTCGGCTGTGTATTAACCTGACTTCTGCACAACACAACTGATGGTCCCAACCCCATTGATAAAGCAAGAAATTCCACTAATTAACCCTGATAAGGCACACCTGTGAAGTGGAAACCATTTCAGGTGACTACCTCTTGAAGCTCATCGAGAGAATGCCAAGAGTGTGCAAAGCAGTAATCAGAGCAAAAGGTGGCTATTTTGAAGAAACTAGAATATAAAACATGTTTTCAGTTATTTCACCTTTTTTTGTTAAGTACATAACTCCACATGTGTTCATTCATAGTTTTGATGCCTTCAGTGAGAATCTACAATGTAAATAGTCATGAAAATAAAGAAAACGCATTGAATGAGAAGGTGTGTCCAAACTTTTGGCCTGTACTGTATATATATATATATGAGGAAGATCTGTAACTGTTTAATGTGGCATTCCTTATAAGATCAGCAGACAGTTTTTTTATACATTTTTTGAAAGAAATTAGCAAACAGGGAGCATCTAGCGAGAGGGAGCATGATGACATGCAGTATATGGCCAGATTTATAATTGAGACCATGCATCATAGTGCATTTCAGTATTTACAGGTATATAGCATGCAGTATGTATATTAAACCACTACGTTACAAAGACATCCAAAATCAGTAGCTACAGTAGACATCACACCATTAACAGACCTTTTCCACTAAGGTAGCTTTATACCCATAACTTCACATATAGCCATTGTCACAGATTCTGCTTTTCTTTTCTTGTTCTACTTTATCACCTTCAGCTAAACTCAAATAAAACTGATATTTGTCTTACTGGTCCTGATAACTTTGTGTCTGACATGATATCTTGCATTGGACCTCTGGTCACCAATGTTAAACCCTCCACAAAAAACCTGGGTGTAATCTCTGACCCTCAATTAAACAAGCTTGTGCAAACCTGCTTCCTCCAACTCCATAACATCACAATTCAAATCTATGCTGTCAACAAGAGAAGTAGAGGTACTAATTCATACCCTTGTTTTCTCATGCTTACCTAGACTATTGCAATGCTCTTTTCTTCTGTTTCAGTCAAGCTGTACTGTTATGCCTGCAACTCATGCAAAACGCTGCAGCCAGTCTATTATCTAATTCCAACTGTAGGTCCCACACCACCCATACTTGCTTCACTGTACTCTGCCTACGCTTGAAACTGCATTCAGGCACTGTTCAGTAAGTAATATTAAACCTAAGTTCCAGGTACTCTCAGCGGGATGGAATGCAACAGCTCTTTGCAGGAGGCAACGCAATGTTAATTAAGTAGGACTTAAGTTCAGCTAAGCACTGCAAAAAATTGTTTGAATATACAATTGAAAGAAATGGATTTCTAATTCTGAATATTGAAAATGTGTGTTTTACTGTCTTGCTATGCATTGTCCATGTAAACTGTGGATCATTTGCACAGTGTCAGGGAGTATAGTAAGGTTAGCTTAGCTTAGGTATTTTCAAAATCATTTCACATTTCCGGTAGCAAGATATTTTTTCAACTAAGTAGCAGGGTAATGAGGCAAAATGCAGCATTGCTATATTCTATTTTCTCTAGAGGAAAAAAACAAACGAAACAGATGAACGTGCTGCATTTTGCTCTCCAGTACATTCTTTACCTGCAACTCCCTGTCTTTGGATTCAGGATAGAATCAAGCAATGGGCTGCTTTGATGGTACAAAACAGAAAGGGGCTGTTCGTTCTCTGCTGCATTCTGTCGACCTGCTGTAGGTGCGGCCCTTCCATGAATGTAATTAATGAATTACATGTGAACCAATCACTAATCATTATTATCACCACTTATTCCACCGTTGTCTGTCCTACATTGCATAAAATTTCTTTCTATTGATTTTCAGTGACCTATATCCAACACCTTCTGGTCTGTATAAAAAAGTGGAAACACAAGTCAGAATCTGCCACCAAAACCATTGGGTTCAAAACAGTTCATGTTATGAGGAGCACTCGGTGATAAGTTGTTAAGTTCCTGCAATGCCTTAAAACACCTGAAGATATGTTTTCATTCCCCCCTAACTACAGCAATACAGTAGGTATTAGTCATGCTCTGACTGGTTATAAACAAGCTGAATTTTCTACTCAAATAATCAAATGGAAGGATTTACCTACTGGTCTACAACTGGGAATTCCCCAGGGAAATTTGGTGCAGCTCGTGAGGCTACCCACTGGCAAATATTCCAAGTATTTAAGCCTTGCAGGGATGGATACAAAGGATGCCTCCCTGGTGTGTCTCAGTGTGGTACAAGCAAAGCTGCCTCCACATTTCGCATTTCTAGTGAAAGTAGCGGTTGACTCTGCTAAGCCTGATGACACACTTTTCCCTACAGCCAAAGCATCAAAAGATTCTGAGCCCAACAAAGTATTTGAGTCTACCTTCAACCAAAGTGATTCTTCCCTCGAAGCCGCTGGCACCCAGACCTGTCCTGCCTTCCTTTAGAGGGATTTCATAGAACTATCATGTGTTAAACATGAGCCCAAGGAACATATTGGGTATTGGCATATAGTTAGACATGGACACAGTCTGAATAGTGTGCACAGGCATGTGCAATGTGCATTATCTCAGTCACTTGCATGTGACCTGGTGACTGTTATTCTTCATTTTCTTTGTCCACAAGCTGGATCAGCCCCATCGTAAGAAGCAAATGTTGGCACTGTACATTTCTGCAAACCATGAAAACATTACATTTGTATGTATAACATATATCATATCAACATTTTCAAAGTGATGTAGTATATGGTGGAGGGGGTGGTGAAATGCATGTCACCTAGCTTAGATACCTGCCAAGCTGTCTGTTCAAGACCAACAAACAACAAACCCAGTTGTACTTATTAGTTTTTTAGGTACCAAATGCGGGTGTTTTTAGTGAGCCGTGGCTCTTTTTTCATGGGTGTCTTAGCCCCCAAACATGAATGTTTTTTTTAGGTTTTGAGTTGCTTTAAGGCACAAAAAGCAGTTGCATTTTGTAAAGACATCTTGGCCTAGTTGTATCATCACAGGCAGAGCCCTCTACTGGACTCAATGGGTAATATTTGCATAAACCTTGCCTCCAAATCAGGATGTGACTACTCGAATATGTGTGGATCCCACAGTATATAGGGCAGGTCAACATGATGTCTGCCATCCTCTTTCTCTTTAGCAAGTGCTGTAGGAGTGACAGGGCCCCTAAGCAGAGGGCTCCACCTGTGCTAATTCAACAAGGGTTACAATATTTTTTGACCTTCGTTCTACCACACAGGAACGCCCTGTCGCGACATAACATCGACCCAGCCACACTGATCCTGACAAGCTAAATGTAAGTCGCCATCATCTGGAAATGCATCTATTGTCCTTAGCTGTGGAGTGTTGATGGTTTGGAGAGGGGGCCGATCTCGACTGACGGTTCACTTTCTTCACAGAGGTGCATCACACCAAAGCCTCTAAAGTGATCCCTCTGTTGCTGGTGCCTAATCTTGAGCAGCTCTCAGCAGGCTTCGCAGGGAGGTTGCTGCTGAACACTGGTCTGTACATGGTAGAAAGCTGATCAGTGAGCAATCACCTGAAGTGAAAGAGGGTCGCGGGCATGTCGTGCACTGCCTTATATATTGTGGGGTCTGCACATATTTGGGTAGGCACATCCTGATAGGCCAGCTATGTTTATGCAAATCTCACTGGGTGAATGCGTGTTAGTGATTGAAGGAGAGGAGTGCCTGTGGAGTCCAGTAGAGGGCTGAGCCTGCATGAGATAAAAGTGATTTTGTACCTACACAGTTTCAACATATCCCCTACATAGTAACATCCGCTACATAATAACATGCAAATGTAACATATCCCCAGATTGAAGAAATGTACAATGCCAACGTTTTCTGAGGTGATTGGGTTGGCTGGGAATATGATTCAATCTCAGGTTTTTTTTCCCAGCAATATACCCCAAATAGTGACACTACAATGGCCTACAGACAACTTGTAAATGTTTCTTTCTCGTCCTCTGTACCTTCTCCCCACTGAAGTGAAGTGAATGCCAATAAAGCTACCTTGATATGAACAGGACTTCACATACTGTACCTTCAGAGCCAGGCCCAATGCCCCATTGGGAGCATTTCTGGTGGCCCAGCCAGTCGATTGGTCAATTTTATGCAAAATTAAATGGGTAAATCAAAGTAAAAGCAATACGGGGCAGCTACAGTCACTCAGTTCTGTAGACTGTTAGACTGCAGTTTTGCAGCATTTGGCAGTTTTTTTCTCCTTTAACATACTCTCTCTCACATCTACAGAGATAATTGCCAGCAAGGGGCATGACAAAACATTCCAGCAGGGCCACCCTGTGCATAAAATATGACCACTATCCTTTGAGGGTTGATTCTGTGTTTTATCAGTGGCATAATTATAGTGTAGAAAGCAGGAGAGTTGACTTGTATGTGTTGTTCTGTTTGATGGAAGTACCCCAGTTACTCAGAGCTTCATGATGATCAACAAGTCCAGTCAAAGGTCTGAGGAAATGCCAGGTAGAAAGCAAACACTCCAAAAGTGCACAATCATTATACATACAGTATATAAATATTTACTCATGTAGCCTTAGTAATGGAAGTGCAGTTGACTACCTCTTGAACCATTTTGGATGTTTTTTTTCCCTTTGAACCAGTATGTAGTAATAAAACTAAAAGATACTGGCATAAACAGTAAGCAGAATAAAAGAGTTATTATCCCAGTCCAGTCCTGTTCAGAACACCAGTAGGCACACAGTCACCAGACATAAAGAGCTGCATTTTTGTACTGACAGTCTACAAACATGGTCAGAAATGTCTGAACAGACTTAACTTTTTTCCCTGACAAACCAATACAGAAGTACAGCTTCAGAGAAATCCTGACTGTGTGAGAAGATGAGAGAGAAGAGAAGAGAAAGGAGACGAGTGTGTCAAATCACAGAAAATGAACAGGCATATTTGTGTACGTTTCCATGCAGAACTTCAATCACACAAATTGTCAGGCTGGTTTATTTCATATGACTGCATGCCATTAGATATTGCAACTATCAAGAAGATGAGGTGTGAGATAAAATAAATGCATTCCATAAATTCCATGGAGTGAAACAACGATTGATGAAATTAGTTATTTTATTTCATCAGCATTTAAGTACTGAAATGCTTCTGGTGATGCTGCTGTAATATTTCACAGAGTCAAGTAATGGATATGCTTTTAGAAATAAAAACACAGACAGTGACATAGTTGCTATTTTTTCTTGCTGTACATCAGATAACTGTAAATGCTCACACTAGTTTTCATACTTGCTTAGCTGATGAATGCATTCCAATAAGTATATGCAAAGTCAAGTATTGGGTTTCATGTATTATTCCTTTTAGTTTTAACTGTAAATATGTGTTGTGGATAGACCCCCGCAGGGTGAAATTCCTGGTGTTAATGAGAGCCTCACAAACCTCTCTCTGTAGAGTTAATGTAACTCTAGTTTGGTAGTATATTTTTATAACTAAGATATTGTCTTATGCTGTCTACTTTCACGTGGTGTTTCCCATATTAAATATGCTAACAGAAAATTAACCAGCTGTAAATTGACCCTAATGCATACAAGAAAGATGGCTCAACTTGAGTTTGCAGCATTCTCTATCTTTAGGCATGTGTTCGCTGTTTGCTGTACGAGATGTGATTTTTGCAACGTATCCTCATACAACGGTTTGTTGATATCCTATGAATTAGTGCCTTACGAGTGATGCTATGTTTTTAATGTAAAGTTATGTAATTAACTTAAAGTTACAGAGATTTCTGTGGTAATGTTTAGTAAAAGAAGCATGGTGAGGATGGACCTTAAAATGACTCAATGTTCACACAGTTAACCTGTGTCTATGGGAAAGTCCTGGGGTAAATCCTATGACTAAGTCCTATGCCCTATGTAAGTCCTGTGTTGGTGCATTGGTCATGTGATTGTTTTAGACCAAATGCTTAGTTTACAGCAGGCATTTCCAGGTCCAGGTCAGGTTAATTAAGGCGCTAATTGTGGTCAGTGGACCAATTTTAAACTGCCTTCATAAAATATACTACATGTGGCCGGCCACAAAATGTTGGTTAATCAAGAAAGAAAAATTTTTTCCCTTCAAATAATTATAATGTCAATGCCACCACGGGAAAAAATCAACAGTTTGTATTTGTTTATTCATATTTCCCACCTACTGTGGCGAGCGAGGGGAATCTGAAGCTCACAGACAGAGTGGGGTTTTAACAATTAATAAATATGCAGCTAATAAAATAAAAACACACAAACAACTGGATATTTGTGAGATTTAAAACAGTTGTCTGTGCAGATTACACTTCACTGAATGCGACAGAAGTAAACACAGGGTGTCTCTGGTTAACCTGAAGACGACTGAAACCTTTTGCCACAGCATAAATTGAAAACGTCACATGGCTGTTTAATTTCTGCTGAGGGACACTCTTCAAAAGTGTTGAGCGACCTGCCATAAATCCAGCTTCAGCAGTCAGAAACAGCTGATAAGCCACTGTCATTCTCTTCAAACACGTTATGTCAGCCTTTGAAGATGCCCTCTCCCCACTGAAGGCACGGACTGCAGTGTCTTCCAGCAAGGTTAGATATGTCATCTGAACATCTGTTTGGAGGTAAATTTGAATCTTTTATATACCCTGGATGCTTCTTGATAATAACAACAACAACAACAACAACAACAATAATGATTTAATGGTACTAATAATTGGTGTAGGTACCCATCATTACAGGCAGCATCAATAGAAACAATTAACACAAGAACACAACTGTTACATTTCAATATGGAGATTCTCATATACTCCACTGTGACCTAGGACTGTGAAACTCTTCGTCATACTCAAATATTTAATAACGACAAGAACTGAGGATGACAGGGCATCCAAAAAGTCCATGCGGTGCTAAATTAACGTTTCTCCACATTGCTGTCTATGAAAACCTTTTTAATGAATGCAGTTTTAATATGCTATGCAATTAGTTAAAAGGTGGGTTTGCATTTTGTAAGACAGCCGGGCCTTCATCATTTGTGCGTACACATGGTCTAAGGCAGTTCTAAATTTGTTTGCAGAGCACGAACAAATTCAAGGAAGAAAATATTGATGAATCCCAAATTTTTGTAAAAAGCATTTGTGCACAGAGTCAAAGTACAGATTTGTGTGTACACACTGCTTGTGAATGAGGCTCAGTGTGAAGGAGTTCATTGTTAATGTTGAGAACAGCTAACACTGGTTACTGTTGAGAACTGTTAAGTTTAAGCGTAAATCGTGTAAAAATACCAACAGTTAAAAAGAGTTACAGAGTTAACAGTCTGTGGTGTGGAACCATATAGACACTTTGAAAGTTCTGAAATGTACTCATCTGTGTTTGCTGATTTTGCTGTGATGAGTTAACATTGTTATATTTCTTGGTCATAAGCCTACACGAGCGAACCATCCAACAACGGTAATCACTGAAAGAGTGAAGCTAATGATCCAGTCTGGAAATGATCATCCTGTGAATGCCAGGCTTTTCATGTCTTTTTGAGAGCACTGTTGATTAGTTTAGATAGACTGTCTTTATTGTCCCAGAGGGAGATTTGTGTTCACAGCCAGTAAACAGTAACATACTGATACATACAATACATCACATACAAATCTAAACGTGGTCAAATGTACACATATCCCTTCATGCCCATACATGTGTATGACACACACAGATCAGTCAGCAGTAATGCGAAGCATGGATTTGGGGTGTGGTCAGTGCCAATTGTTATTATTATATTATTTCAGCCGTTTGATGGTTCATTCATGTCTGAAGGACTGAGTGTAAAAGTTTTATGAAACTTTCATGCTAGTAAAAGTTATATTGCTCCCAAGTTCCATACTTGCCTTCTTGTGTGAATAATTCAGCTACATTATTAACATTATTGCAAAAGGCTTCTAGGAATATGTCAGAAATGAGAGAGAACTAAAATGACTGCTGACAGTGACCTTTATCAACACCACTTAGCTTAACTGCCACTTATGCTGCAGCAGAGTATTTAAGCAATACCACATGTAAGGAAGTGCTGTTATGCTGAAAATCATCATGGCTGTGATTCAGTCGAAGGCATGAGGCTGCAGGCTGAGTGCCGAAGATGATCAAAAGAGGGGTGGGGGTGGTACATGACTTCTACAGTCATGTAAACCACTGTGAAATTTCAGGATGGTATGAAGTAGGGATGCACTATATTGGATTTATTTCCTTCATATGCCAAAATATATAACAACTCATTTGACCAATAACCGATATCAATATCGATACATCCACTTTTTTCCCATTTCCCATATATATATATATATATATATATATATATATATATATATACATGGATATATATGGAGATATATATACATATATATATATATATATATATATATATATATATATGCAACCTCATTTCACAATGTGTTCATGGCATGCTGCATTCACAATCCTAGTTGCTGTCAAGTGTTTCCTCTACCAAAGGGATTCCCCACTCAGTGGCCTAGTGGTAGAGTGTCCGCCCTGAAACTGGGAGGTCGTGGGGTCGATCCCTGGCTGGGTCATACCAAAGACTATAAAAATGGGACCCACTGCCTCCTTTTTGTGACCCATCCACTCAGCACCAGCGCGGCACCGCTGCTGCTCACCACTCCCTCAGGGGATGGGTTAAATGCGGAGAACAAATTTCACACACTCAGGTGTGTGACATTCAGTGGGACTTTAACTTTAACTTTATGTGTATTTGTTTCATTTTAGCTCAGGGCCTTTTCTGTGTTTTGCTGTCGCTCATCACGGGGATAGAGAGAAAGAAGGAGAGAGAAACACAACCAACACGGGTGATGTTACTTGAGCTAACAACCTCTTGTTAGGTTACATTTGTGTGACTGAAACAAAGTCTTCCAAACAAATGTATTTTATTATTGTAATCCGCCTCAAACCAAAGATAGACACACGCTGAGCCCAAATAGTCGAGCTGAAGCTGACAGGCTCCTCCCCCTCCAAAAAGCATGTGTTTGGTTGTCCTCATATCCGTGCAGCAGCATGCAGGTTTTATTTCTAGTTTCTCTCCTATGTTGCCGCTTGTACTTTCAGATTTCAGCCTTATTGTACCATTTCATGTTCACTTAAAGGGCCAGTGTGTAATATTTGGCATGGTTTATTGTCAATCTGAATCTGAATCTGAATATTCTACCCATTAATATGTTTATACAAGTGTATAACCGCTATAAAATAAAATTCGTTTGGTTTTCGTAGCCTTATAGTTATGCTTTTATATATATATATATATATATATATACACACATATATATATATATATATATATATATATAAGTATATATATATATATATATATATATATATATATATATATACACATATATATATACGTATATATATATATAGCAAGGGCCTTGCTTTAGAGAGGTCACCGTCTTGCGCTGCCATGTATGTAAGGCAGCCCGAGCGGACAATCCAGCCAGCCAGAGAACGCGTTTCACGTGTATAAATGAACCAACGAAGACAGCGGAAGAAAGGAAGAAGGAGGAGGAAACAGCAGAGAGTGTTAGTAGTTCGTCGATAGAGAGTAGTGAAAAGTTTTTTTAGTTATAAAGTTTGCGAATGGACCACACTTACCACGCAACAGGAGAGAATGAACCCGAACCGTCATCTGTGAGGAAAAGAAGACACGACTTCACTCCTTGTGATGCACTCTCTGCGGCGCTTTTCCTCCTGATGATATATCTCCCCAACGATGACAGCAGTAACACCGAATCCCATTCTGTGTAGCAAAATGTGAGCGGAGGATTCAGCCTCTCTTCTCGCCCGCTCAGCATCAAACACATGGAGTTCCTCATCTGTATGCTCCGGCTCAAACAGGTATGACTCTGGGTCTGTGTCCGCTACAAGAAACTCTTCAAAATCGCGTTCAAAGTCGTCCATTGCAGCTACTATAGTCCGGAGATATCGCTAGACTAAATAAACAGTTGAGCTCTGTTTACAGGCTACACTGTCAGTCAGTGTGCGTGCTGGAGATTGGTGGAGCAGAGAGGGGAGGGGGTACCCGCTAGGTATCGTAAACGAGAATGTGTGTATGGAGTGTGTGTGTTACGCTAGAAGAGTCAGAGTTTGGGACGGAGTCTTTTACCCCCTGGAGTGTTACTAGAGTTTTTGGAGTGCTCAAATAAACTGGCCTTTTTTCCCGAACGCTACTCTGGTCTCCTGCTCGTGAGGGATTCATTACAATATCGTAACATGGTTTAGATTTCTAAATAAACATTCACCTCGTCGCTAGATAGACCTACTCCTGAAAAACTCGTGCGCAAGGCTTTTTGTCCCTACGAGGCCACCGTCATTTACCCGACGGGAGGGGTGAGCGAGTGAGCCCTGCAATCTAGAATTTGACCACTGATGTCACTGGTTTCAACCCATTTTACACACTGGCCCTTAAAAAATAAAAAAAATTAAAAAAAAGTAAATTGCTGTTTTGGCTGCTTCACAATAAAAGCTATTAAATAACAAAACAGCATGGGACTTGTGTGTGTGAGAATTTACAGGAAATTAAATGTCTAGCTGCTTAACTTCTAGACTAACAGACAAAAAGAGACTTAAGTTTTTTTTTATTTGTGGTTACAACTTTAAAGTTAAAGTACAGCATGTTCATATATTTTTTTATGTGAGTCAAGCACTATGATATGTCTATGTTAATATCATCTGTTTAGAGTCCTGTCTAGACAGCAAGCACCTCAGATGTGTTTTTTCACTTGAGTATTCAATTGGAAATTGATGCTGACAGTGCACAATCAAACCTCTCTATCTCTCCTATAAACATAAACATTAGACAGGTCAGACTCGGATCTTAAGTGGGCTATCCATGTACACAGTCTAAAGGGAAGTAGAATAATGCAGCACAGTAACAACTGACAATTACATGATATTAAAGATTAATTTATGATTTCATTATGGAATCCTTATAAACCATATGTCATCTGTTGAACAGCCGAGGCCCTACGTGTCCTCACTAACATCTGAACTCAATCTCAACCTCCAGTTAATTGTCAGCTGGCTATCATGGCTTAGGGTCATAGAAACACATGCTATGAATTACAATTCCTGTGATCCAAATTATTACATACAAATACTGTAACTTTCTGGATATCTAGCTGATATGCTGGCTCAGATTATTTTTTTTTTGAGTCAAAGATCTGGGACTTTCTGATAGATAAATAGTTAAAAACATTTTTTGGATGGCTGATAAAAGTACATACGTAACACTTTGTACTGCATTTTCAATACATCTATAGCAGAATTCATCACATCTCATGTCCCTACACATCTGTCTACCGGGTGTGCAATAGATTAGGGCTGTTCCCAATTCACAATTATGTCGGTCAAATCAGATTTTGCTGTTCATTATGAAAAATGAACTGTTTTCATTTTTACGTATTTTAATGGGGTTCAGCAGGTCGTTTAGGGTAACCGTGATGTTTACATAACATAATAAACAAGCCGAGTTAGCCCACCGTTTTATTGCTGCTAACTATACCAGCGACAGATTTGGAAATGTGCCACAACATTTTTTGCCGTCACTAGATATCAAACAGAAGCTAGAGACTGTGTTGTTGCAGGACCCTATTAACAGACATTCTTGTACTACTACAGACCTTGTGATTGTTTTCCAGTTAAGAAGAGGTCTGCATAATATCACTGTCTGTGCTGAGCTCAACTGTTCAGTGTGTAAAGAATTACTGATTAAAATGGACAACAGGCTTAGCCCCTTCTCAGGCATCTGCCTGCTAAATTAAAGAATTGGTTCCATGACAATAATAACAATAACAACAACATAGACTTACATTTACTTGACCAGTTCATGAATGGACACCCATACTGGGAGCACCCAGGACCAGTTACAACATACACCAACTTGCCTCTGTTTTAAACAAATAACGGCCTAAGGTTAACACATGCTGCAAACAACACCCAGGTAATACCCCAGTCTGTGTCCAGGAGCAATTGCTCAAGAACTAATTTCACCTGTCTCCACTGATTGATATTGACTGAAGGTGCAAGATCAAGATTGGCACCAGTGACAGTGTTTTCCCAAAGCAGATAATGTAGGAGGGTATACAGTGTAACCATGGTGCTAAAAATAAAGATGTTGCACAAAAGTGATATTTATTTAGAAAATCCATACCTTTATCATCACTATTAAAATATATGATTCTGATTAATTCATCTGTCTATCTGTCATCATTGAACAATCTCATTGACTCTTTCCAATCACACCTGGCAGTTTTAATGTTCTTTGTATTGGCAGCAGCTCTGCTAAACAAAGGACAAAGAGTGAATTGATGCTCTGCTTAACTTTGTTAACTTTGCTTAACAAATCACATTATGTGCCCGCTGAGTTGATGATCCAGCTTTTATTAGCCTCTCAGTGCTCAAACCAGACTTCCCTTTTCCCATGTGCTAAAACACACCAAATTGAATACAACAAGAAAATGCACACAGCTCAATGGATAGTTTTCTTTTCAGTGCAGACTATTCAATTCATTTCGTACAATTCTATATCATAACTTCCTGCAGAAGCTTGTGTGTACTAAGAAACCACAAGGTCAGGTCATATCCAAATGCACCTGCTGTTTTTGTACCTATAGGCACAGCACACTATTTGCAACAAGGTTAGATAAAGTGGAATACTGATCAAAAGAGTGAGGCAATTCATTATGTTCTTCTCAGCAGCAACTCACAATATCGGATGTATCTGGATGTCTTATAAAAAGCTGTGCCAGTCAGTGTGCATAATGAAAATGGCTCATCAAGTAGACAGCAGAGCCCAAAACATCTTCTCTATAAAGGAAAATATTGCTGTTTTTTAGGGATTCTTACCCTACTCCAGTGCATAGGGTTAATTATGATTTTCAAGTCAAAAATCCACACAAACACATAATACCTGGAACACTGACACTTTGTATGGTGCTTTTTCCAAAGAATGTGGCAGGAGAACTGCAGCCAAAATTAGTGGCTGGTCAACCACTTCTTTGCCCACCCCCTTACCATCCAAAACAACAACAACAACAACAACAACAACAACAACAACAACAACGAAACAGTGTCTGACTTGAGACCAGTGGCCTGTATCACGAAGCAGGATTAATGTCTTAGCGAGGTAACTTCAGGGTTAACCCTGGGTTTTCGGTCTCACAAAGCCGGTTCAGTTCTTATCGGGGTAGATCACCATGGTAACTTACTCTGAACGGCTATCCTGCTCCGGAGCAGGGTAAGTTCAGGGTTGAATCTGATTCTATAAAAAGCACCACCCACTGGCCAATCAGCTGTTTGGAAAAAAAAATGACAAAATGACATAATTTGATTGATTTTGATTTGAAAGTTTATTTTGAACATCAAAAAAAGAAAAGAAAGCAACAACAACAGACAATGAAAAGATTGTTCAAAAAGGAGTGGAAAGAAGTCGAACTTTCATCCCACCCCTTCATAGGAAAGAAACTGATCATTTGCGGACACTTAATAGCACCATTAATTAGTGCCAACGCTTTTTTTTGTTGGAGGAAATGATCCCTGTTAAAGATAATGGGCCTAATTGACAGCTTTGCTGCTGGAAATGTGGAAAGTAGCCTATCATGTCTACACTTCATGGTGTTTCAGGGATTTTCCTTTTTGTTTTTTAAAGAGGGAGACTAGGTATATTTCTGCACAGCTGTTAATTTCTAACACAGCTCAATATCAGGATGATTTTATTCAGACTATCAATTTGGTGTTGATACGATTTAATTGTGGCGTCAGCTTTAAGCTTTATTGTAGCATAGGCTATATAACGTTATGACAAAGAAGAGCAATTTATCAGATGCAATGATGTTAGACGATAATTGTAATACACGCAATTCATCTGCGCAGCATTGATTTAATGGGATTCAAGGGTGTGATCAGTGTCAGATGTACAGGTACAGGTACTGTAGCTACTTGAACCAGTGATGAGTCATTTAACCTACACATCATTTTATTTGCTACCTTGTTTTGTCTTGATTTTTCCCTCTCTCCTCCTCTCTTTCTTCTTTCCTTCTTTTTTTCTTCTCTATCATGTGATTTCATTGATGTTTTGACAGGGGAATTTCTTTGATAAGCTTTTAGTGGCTTCTAACCTCTCCGGCACTTTTCTTTTTTTAATCTTGTAAATGTTATACTGTCTGTTTTTAACATTATGTGTAAATAAACTAATCTAAACTAAAACTAAACATTATTCATCCCGTTATGCGTTGCCACGCATGTTTCCTCCTCCTGCAGCTGCCACGGTGTTGGCCTTTTCTGTAATGTTGCTTTTCTCCTCCTCATATTTTAGTAGAATTAATCTCTGATCCTCACGAGAAATACTTTTTTTCCCCCTCACATACGGCGCTCTGTGAGGACGCTCTGTGAGGACGCTCTGTGAGGACGCTCAGTGACGCTGTGCTTCTCTCATGATTGTGATTGGTCCGCTGCGTGCGCATTCACGGCTCTTGATAAAGCAACCCTGGGTTGAGTTACGAAGTTGATATCCAGCATCGTGATACCGATTATCCTGATTGCCATTGTTAGGGTTAGTCAACCCAGGATAGGTCTGGGTAACCCAGGAAAGGTTGATCTCGCTTCGTGATACAGGCCCCAGGGCAATGAAAGTCTGAAAGTTTTCAGTTTTTGGATGGGAAAAGGTGGTTGAAGGTCTACTGCTTTGGGATTGTTCCTCCTTGTTTAATGTGCATAGTTTCTCGCAGTTCACTAAGCCACCTTCAGCACACAGTAACTGTTGGAATGCGCAATAACTAGCAGTACAACTCTGCAGCTGGACTTTCAGTATATTCAACATCACAATTTTATTTTACATGACAGTGATCCATCCACCCAACTTAGAATTATTAGAGTCATATTTGGCTATTACAAATATTAAACAATTCGATTTTTTATTTTTTTCTATATAAAGTTTGAAGTTTAAACGGGGCCGAGTACAATGTTCAGTGTGACAGCTGCATTCAAGTAATACCGTAAACAAGGTGATGACGCTGATGAAGGGTCGAAAAGTTGCCACAATTTTTTTTAAACTAGAGATCAAACAAAGCCAGAGATTATGTTGTATATTAAGTTGCTGTGAGCTGGAAATGCAACGCTTCTTCGTATTCGTATTTGACTTGTAATGGGCAGCCCTAGTTTCTTAGATTTGGCTACCTTTACAAAAAGTGCACATACCTACATATACTGCTTGCACTTGTCATGCACTGCTACAACTAGAGTGGCACACTGAGCACAGTGGAAGCTGTAACAAGTGTCTAATTGTGCCTGACTTTGGTTCCCACTATAGTCACAAGTAAAGGTCTCACCATAATAAATCTGTAAATTCAGTCTGTTATCTGGTATGAGAGTTGTCAAATGAGTGTACAAACCTGATATTTAAATATAAGCATGCATCTATTTAAGTCATATTATTCAACTGAACACCCCTTAATTTCAAGTATATTAAGGCTTGGCTGATGCAAAGCTATGGAGGTTGAAGCACCTTTGTCTGGATATTGTCATCAGAAATGACAGCTATTATGGAGTTGTAAGTGCTGATATTGTAGGCAACTGGACTTGCTTGCGTTTCTTGAAGACGTTACGCCTCTCATCCAAGAAGCTTCTTCAGTTCTAAATGCCTGGTATGAAGTTGCAGGCTATGAACCCTGTGTGGGTGGGTCATGTGAGCTCTTAGTTTCAGAGTTATTAAGATCACCCTTAACTTTACGATTTTGAAGCATGCATGCCTGGAGGACTAGCCACCATGCTCAGCCATCTCTGGCGCAGCCTGGAAACAGTTTTGAAATAAATGTTTAATATGCCTGGAAATGAAGCAAAACTAAGTCTGTAGATTATTCTTCATACCGTCGTTTTGTCCACCACATTTTTATGGGTTGCATCTCCAACACAAAGCAATGCATACTAAATTAAGTGCCCCTCCATACATGTTTTTTAAGCATGTAAAAAACGTATACTAATACTAATGTCTTGTTTAACGTGTTTTTCCCACATAATATTAAAAACAAACAAACAAAAAACAACAACTCAGATCTACTCTTTCTCTCTCATCGAGAAATTATGGATTTGGCCTCCACCCTGCCACCCACAGCTGCTTGTGGTGCAAGCACGAGCTGAGACCGTGGGGTATCTCTCAATCATTTTCTAATGTGGCCAATCAGAGGCTCACAATCTCATGTCAGTCAAAAATTAATCAGTTTTGAATTCCGCCAATCACTTCACAGTAGTGGTCAACATTTAGTCGTCAGTAGTCAACATTTCAACTACCTACTTTAAAAATATTGATTGAAAACGTCATCTGATGACACTTTGTCGAGGGTTAAATGGATGGTCGGAGGGACAAGTCCGCTTGTCTGGAGGGTGACAGAATCCATGGCTTCACATCCAGGGTTGTGTGGACAATGGAGGAAAGTTTTTAGATTCTAGGTTAAGCTTCTGGGTTAAAGCCTCTGGCTCTTCGAGGCGAGGTTTGCTGGAGGCTGCTTAGAGGCTTAGAGCCAGGCAGCTTGTCGTATTTTTCCGGGGGGGGGGGTTTTGTGCCCTAGACTTGTTCCTCTGGACCATCCCTTCTAGCAGCACTTATCCAAGTCAAAGTATCAACAAACTGCAACATTTTTAATCAACATTTTAAAGTGGAAATGGACAACTTTTCAGTTACCTAACGCTGGCAGCCAGAAACAAATATCTAGTCTCTGCATTGGAGGTTTCAGTTTTCTTTGCTGGTTTTATGTCGAAGTCTCTTCCCTTATTGAAATCAGGCCTCCAGGAAGTGCGCCTCACTTGAAACCAATTTTTATAGTGGCCAAAAATTGGGATTACATTTGTCATGTGATGACATGTGGCCAAAAAAGAGATGTCTGTAAATGAGTGGATAATTTTTTTGAGCATCACAGCCACTACAAAATGACTCTTTCAGAATTTGTTCCATTCAGTCCAATAACATTTGGAATGTCTAGAAGGTCTAGGAATTAATAATTTCATCCCCATTCAAGTAAACAGTGAGCTAAACCTGAAGTAGCCTGGTTGACCGGCAGAAGGCTCTGGTGCGCCTGCTTGGAAGAAGGCCGATTATCTGAATAATTTTATCCGCAGAAGTTTAACTTTTTTGGCTTCATGTATTACCAAGCAACTTTCATGAGAATGAAAGGGGCTCCGCCTTCAACGCTGTATCCAGTTCTCTTTATACACCCATGATCAATATTTGTTTCCAGTATTGGACAGTGATTGCCATTTAGGATAGTGACGTACTTAATCTACTTTGCCTGGTGTACGTTTGAATCTCACATATCAGGGAAGTGCACAGCCATCACCCCTTTAGTGGAGCAATGTGAAAACACCTCTCTAGTGACAAACTTTGCACAGATATGTGTCAGTATAGTCAAGGTCAGACATTTTAGGGGACACAAAGGAATAACACATTTTTGAGTTGAGGATTGACTGTAATGAGGAACTAAACATCGCCACACGACCTGACCAGCATGTAATTAGACCGTGAGAGATCAGACACAGGAGCAGCTTTTTGTCTGCTCTGATGCAATGTTGCAAAGCACAGAGCTAGTCTAGCATTTCTGGTTAAAAAAAGCTGTCTTGAACAATATCAGATGGTTTCGTACAGACAAACCACAAGAGGAGGACCCAGCATTTTGCCTTCACTTGGGATAAATCCACAACTGAAGGCAAAATCCTGGGTCCTCTAGTGGCCTGCTCCGTTTCTCATCATGAAAGCATAACAGCCCACTGGATGAGACAGAGACACAGAGCAGACTGCATGGGGCGAACACCATGTGCACTTGCTGTGCTGAGACTTTGAACCAGCCTGCAGTGAAGGGAGGGGGACAAGTTCAGTGGCTACAGGCCAGCTGGCAGGGGGCCAAAATAAAATGACAAGCAAAATTACTTTGTCTGTTGGTTAAAGATGTTGACTGTTGCTGTTGACATCTCAGTGGATTTCGACAAGTTATTTCTAGCTATCACTGTGAAAATAAGAAGGTTTATACAGCCAGTTAATATGGCAATAGCTTCACACAATTAAACCAATCAACTCGATTGTTTTTTGTTTGTTTTTTTTACCATTTGTGCTATGAACATTATTAAAACCAAGTACCAGGCTCACCAGTGAGCACCTACACATGTGCATGGGAATGACACTAACTCCATTCAAGCCAAGATTCAAAGAGCAGTCACAGGCTCATTTCTCTCAGTAGATATGGAAGTTGAAAAAATGTGAGGAGCTGCTCAAAGCTCATGTTTTTGAAGATTATTTTTATTGGCTTTTTGCCTTTATTGACAGGACAGAGGGTGAAATGGGGAGACAGAGAGAGAGTGGGGACTGACATGCAGCAAAGGGCCGTGGGCCAGATTCGAACCCGCAGCCGCTGCGGCGAGGCAAGGCCTCTATACATGGGGCGCTGGCACTATCCGCTATGCTACCGATGCCCCAAAGCTCATGTTTTTGTTGCATAAACCCAGTCATGTGCCTGTGTTGGCAAAATGCAACCTCATGCATTTGTTGTATATTTCTTGTTAAAACAAAGGTGTATTTTGAAAACAGACAATGCATGTAGCAGGCTGAAGTTGACATGGTGTCCCAGAATATCAACAACCAACGCACCCAGGGTACCTTGAGCATCATATGTCGACACGGAAAGTCCATGACCAAACATTGATATGACGAGGCTGGACTGAGAATGCGTTGGTTTAATCAGTATTCAGAAGGTTACTTTTGCAATGTATGAGGTTAAAGATTACTAGTTACCTTGTTAAAAATGTAATGAATAATGGAACAATTTTGAGTACTTAAATCAAAGTAATGCAACTAATTACTTTTTGATCACTTTTGTAACAAATGATTTTTACTGAGTAATAAAAGCTGAAATCTGCAAATACGCTATGCCAAAATAAGGCATTCCTGTACTTTAATTACACGCAAAAAGTTACAAGTAACTAGTTTCTTCCTAGCACTGTGTATAATAATGGAGAGCACACTGTATGCATCACGCTGCTGTGTATACGTCCTCAACACTCACTCTGCCAAACAAGGCTCTGGACATTGAACCACCACATTTAGAGTGTGCGCGGACAACAGTAGTAGGGTCCCTGCCCATGTGCCTGTAGGCTTGGGAGATGCACCCACAAAGCCATCTTGCAAGGTGTTTCTTGGATAGGGCCTTACTGGCCACACCATCACCAAAGCACACAATCAGCTACATCTGATGTGGTTGTGCCTTCAACATAATATGCCAATGCACAAAGTGGACAAAACAGATGGAATTTGGCCTTACTGTTCCCCTCATGGGTTAGAGGACAGAAAGCATCTAACTGTATAACTCTTGACCTGAAAAAACTCCCTAAGTTTCTGGGAACAAAGGAGGGATTTGGTGTGAGAGAAGCCCCACTGCGGTCACCACAAAGCAGGAAGCAACTGGGGTGCACTGACAGGGCGGTTAGTTCACACACTTTTAGGTGAGGTCAATGCAATGCTGTCTTGAATAATAACGCCATTAGAGAGGAGCGCTCTAGAGACTTGAAGTGATCCTTCACCAAGGCTTTGAGCCAGGTTGTGGGGGCAGCAGGCTGAGCAAAGTATTCTAGATGTCCCTCTCCCCAGTGATGATTTCCAGCTCCTCCTTGGGATCTGAGGCACTCCCAGGCCAGAAGAGATATATAATTACTCTAGTGTGCTCTGGGTCTACCGCCCGGCCTCCTATCAGTTGGACGTACCCAGAAAACCTCTAACAGGTGGTGCCCAGGAGGCATCCTGAGCATGACTGTCTGAACGCCACACTACAGAGGAAACTCATTTCGGCTGCTTGTATCCGCAATCCCATTCTTTTGGTCACTACCGTAAGCTCATGACCATAGGAGGGGGTCAGAACATAGATGGACTATTAAATCAAGAGCTTCCTTCCAGCTCAGCTCCCTCTTGACCACAACAGTCCGGCACACCGCCTACATCACTGCTGACGCTGCACCAAACCACCTGACCATCTCACATTCACTCATGAACAAAATCCCAAGATACTTGAACCCCTTTGCCCTAGCGCATGCTAGAGGTTACGGTCTGATGAAGCCAAAAGCACCACAACATCTGCAAAGAGTGAGTATATCACAAAGACAATCACTGACAAGGCACCACCCTGATGGAAGTGCACACCCACTAATAATGTGTTTGCACAGAGTATATGGACACAGCTTTCACTATGGTTATACAAGAACCAGATGGCTTGGAGGAACAACCCTGGTGCCCCATATTCCCAGATGACTTCCCTGGGGAGGCGGTCGTCAGCCTTCTCCAAGTCCACAAAACACATGTCAACCTGATGAACAAACTCCCATGACCCTTCCAGCAGCCCTACAAGGGTAAAGAGCTGGTCCATTGTTCCATGGCCAGGACAGAATTTGCATTGCTCCTCCTGTATCCAAGGTAGGAGCCTCCCCTCCAGCACCCTGGAATAAACTTCACCATTACACATCATATATTAAATAAGGTTGGATGTGTGACCAAGGAGTCACCAAGGAGGTCCTAATATAATACAACCGTTTACATAATAGGTTTGCTGAGAGAAAGTCACCACATATTACATTACAGGGAAAGTCACCTCAAAGTAACACATTGACAAATCCTTATATTTTAACCTTCATAAAAACTTTATGACTACATATCATCAGTGGATTAAAACAATGCCATGAATCGTATGCTAGACATGTGCTGATGCCGGAGGCTTCAGAGCGGACAGTGGGTCCAGAACAGTGTTGTTCTCTCTTTAGTATGCAGATTAAATGTAAACCACTCTCTCCTTGCCCCGTCCCCCTCAAAGCCCTCCCCTCCACACCAAAATGGTGACAGAAACAGCATTAAAAAAAAAAAAAAACTGTCACTGAGAAAAGAGTGACATGAATAAAACATTATAAGATTGTCATCATAAAACACATCAAAGTGCAAAACAATATCAACATAATGTAAAATTATTTTTAGGTCCAGTGTTTAGGATTTAGGGCCATCTACTGGCAACAACTGAACATAATATCTGTAACTATGTTCTTATTAGTTCATTATGTTTCACATGTGAAACTAAGAATTGTGTTTTTGTTACCCAGAAATGAGTCATTTATATCTACATACAGAGAGGGTCCTCTTCCACGGATTCTGCCATGTTCACGGGTGGGTATTTACACATTACAAGTAATGCACAATTTAAAAAATCATATTTCTAAGGTACTCTTCATGTTCCTTTTTTAAACTCTACTTCTACTCTTTATTCGAGTAAATGTTTGAGCTACTTTTCTACTTTTTACTTCACTACATTTGCCATTTATACCTTCGTTACTACTAGTTTGCTCTAAATGCAAGGAATAAGTGTCGAGGGGCGAGAGCATGCGAGGAGCCCTTTAATTGCAAACCAGGTGCCCTGCCAGGCCTAAGTTGAACCCCATCTGTACTAAGATGTTTATAAAACCACAACTTCAAGAAAAACACCCTGGTAACAGGGTTTTTTAATGGAGTAACTAGTTATGGTAACTAGTTACTATTTTTCAGTAACTAACACATGCCTGCTCTTCTTTATCCTACGTGAGACTTAAGGCTTCTTCAGTAAACCCATCAGCTAGCAGAGCCATTTCTAGCTTTTTGGGGGCCCTATGCAAAATTTTGTTTTGCCCCCCTATTTCAATATCTAAATACACATCAAATCTGCATCATATTCCATGTGCATATGAAACAAATGCTAAGTTTACACATAAAAAAACTTTAACTTAGCTGGATTGTTAACATTAAAATTAAAACAAAGTGTCATTGGCTCCCATAAAAAACGATACTTGTCCCGCAGCCCGCACCAGGCCCCATCTAAAGGTACTTGCCACCTAACGTTAGCTATTTTTTAAATTTGGGTCACTAGTATCTGATGTTATTGGAGAAAGGGGCAGAGAGAGAGAGTGGGAGATTTTTCATATCTCAGTTGTATAGACTATCCTTATTTGTTTGATTAGCCAACCTGCTCATCAAAACTAGTGTTTTTTTTTTCTTCTTCTATTTTTTATTTTTACTTGATTAGGTTTCTAAAATGGAAATTTTCACTTTTACTTGTGTCATTGTCGTGGGGGTATTTGGACTTTTACTTGATAACAGATTTTCAGCACTCTCCCCACTACTGGCCATGTTGTTTTTCTACAGTAGCCCAGAACTGACAAATTTAATGCTGGCTCTAGATTCAGCCATTTTCATTTTTGCACCTGCAACCGTAGTTCTAGACACTTGGCACATGAGAGAAATTTCAGATCTGCAACCTCATCGCTAGATGCCTCAAATCCTACACACTAGACCTTTTATTTTTTTAGTGGAACTGTGGGCAGTGCCATTACTTGTTTTAATAATACAGCTTTTTTCAATCTAAATGTTTCAATGCCAATGCTTCCTTTAAGTTCAAGTTTTGTTTTCAGTACTATTTTTTTCAATGCCAAATTTTAGTTTCATTGTTTTCCTCATTAAATACTGTCATTTTTTTCCTTTCAAAAGTTACAAAAGTGTTGCTTGAAGCCAACAACTGTACTCTACCTCTACCTACCTCTTCTGACATAATTCCAAACTCAAAGACTAAGGCTACTGTGGTGTTTCAGGGTTAGTCAATAAAAGGGAAACAACAAGGCTCTTTGCTCATTAAAGAAACACAACTGAGGTTCCTGAAGTTGGGATCACAGTGTAAGTACCACTGGATGCTGATTCAGAGTCCTTGGTGGCCTCTCGGCCACTTCTAGTCCTTGGAATACTTATGCTATGCATTACAAAGCACTCCAAGATATTATTCTTTCTTGGAGTGTGGCTTAACTGCAGTCAGTCCTCTCCCTGTGTGCAGTCACCATGGAAGCAGATGCCCTATATTCCTGAGGGTATCAGCTGACAAGGTCACTGGGCTGATTGATGTTAGCCTCCAGAGTCCCTCTATGTGTACAGGTTCAACACCAATCTCCATTTCTGAGGTACTAGAGAGGAGACTGCCTGTGGGGACGAAAGGCACCACTAACATCCCCCATGGACTTCCTGATCTGTTTTTGCTATAAAGGTGACAGTATGTATTGTATTCATTCATCTGTAACTCCAGGGTGTGGTGCCCCTCCCTACAAAATGTTCTCACAACACAAAATTAAACAAAGTTTAACAAGTGGCAGCAATTGCATTGTTCATGTCTGTAATTAGGCCAAAGCAGCATTACACCACTGTACGGCCTAAAACCAGTGCCAGCATGGGAGAAATACTGGGCCATGTCTGTTCCTCTATCTAAACAAACAACAGAACAGCCTACATAAATATATCAAAGACTACTTCACTACTGCCATGGCAACTATCATTATGCATTGCACTCATACGCAGAAGCCATACAGAAATATAACACAAAAAGCAGTATGAAATAATTATTACACTAAGCCTTTCCGTCTTCACCCATCCTCCCTTCTTTACCATGTAACTTCAGAAAAACAAGTGTAACAAAACATTTATGGGGAGATCTGTGACAACATCTTCTTCACTTGCATTGTTAAAAAAAAAGGAAAAAAAGAAAAAGAAAAAAGTCCCTCATATCACTTCAAATGGTAGCATCAGTGTTTTTCTGCCCAGAGACACTCAATCTCAAACTCCAGCCAAAGAACATTTAATCATGAGAAAGATGAAGTAGATTTTACAGCTGACTTTTCTGAAAATATATCTTGACAAATATGCATTTAATCTTAATCCTAAGTTTTACAGCAAAAACTATCGTCGTGTCTCCATTCAACTGTAAAGTAAAGTTTGAGCACATTTTTAAATATTTTGCAAAAAAGAACATTTGATTAGACACATTTTGGTTGGAGTGAATAAACTAGCCAAAGTGTAGGTTCATCAAAAGTTGGCAGTGTAGGCTATGCGTTATGCATGGCTGTAGACCACCAGTAAACAGAACAGAAGAAGAGGTTTCAAACCAGAAACAAAACAACTCGGCTTGGCCAACTAACCCATCTACAAGAGAAAAATGAAAAGATGTCTTCAGGAGTTTGTTTCAGATTGGTAAATTTAACTGTTTTTTTTTAATGTCAGCTAGTATTGGCCATAATAAATGTTGTCCAGGACAAAGATAAACTGATGCAATGATTCTACTGCAGGGGAACAGACCAACAGCAGAAACCAAGCCAAGCCAATCAGTCACATGAATAAAATGTTCACTATGTTAGAACTTACTTGGCAATGGCTTTTCCATTTCCTATTTATCGCATTAAAGCAACACTTACCTTTCTGGAAATTTTACACTTTTCTTTGTTTAGGTTAAAATGCTATTAATAAGCGGATGGCACACTAAAATGTAAGTGAATTCCACCAAAAATAAAAACTCATAATTATACCATTCTCATATGGTTCTAAGAAAACTTCGACCAATCACTGCATTTGGACTGGTCGCAAGTTTCTAACAGACATCAGAAACCACTGCAGAGATCTAATGCTACAACCAAGAGAGCTCAGGATGTGTAGCAAGCTTGGCCTGCTACGTCGAGCTAGTCCTCAGATGACCATGGTTTTGACTGGAGCTGTCCCAATGGGGAGACGCCGGCAGTGCCGTGATGGGACGCGGGAGCAGGGGGAACACGGAAGGGTTAGCTCTAGGTTAAGAGCTAACCCCATCAAACCAGCTGTTCCTAGCAGCCTTCTGGCAAACGTCCACTCGCTGGACATGAAAATGGATTACATCCAACTGTGGAGATCCACTCACCGAGGAGTGGGGGACTGCTGTGTCCTTGGGCTCTAGTTTCGCAGACTGGGCGCCCTGGTGCAGCTTCTCCTCTTTCCCACCTCCGTCCCTCCTACCGGTGCAAGTCAGAAAGAGGGAGGAGAGAAGGCGTGGAGTGGGTTTTACACACATCGCACCAATCAAATGAGCCCCTCTCCTCGCCCTTAAATGCGCCGTGCGAAGGTGTAATGAGAGTTTACTCAATTCGCTATGGCAGAAGAGAGCAGCAGCGTCAGGCAGCCAAACTCCTCCCAGGAGGAAACTTATGTTTTGGTCCGGGAGGTCTGCTTGCAGTGTCCGAATATACAGAACTGCAAGCAGACCTCCACGGGCTGATGATGCAAAGGTAGCCTGGGAGGAAGTCACCACAATTGTAAATAAATTACTCTGTTTCTTTTCTTCTGACTTTTCTAAGATGACAGATGCTGAATATATACTCCCTGTCTGATGCTGTGGCTGTTTGTGGTTGGCTGAGAGGGATGTGAACTCATTAGTTTGCAGCTGTGTTAATCAAATCAGGTTGGGTTTCCATTACGCGTGCCAAACGTGCCAAACGGTGCCAATCCCCTTTGATCTGACATCAGATGTGACGGGACAGTCGATATAGAGATACATTTATGTGCTGATTGCGGATAGTTGCATTGAATAGTGGTTTGTGGTTATTTATTGCATTGTTAATGTGCCTGATATTCTGGAAACCTGCCTGTGAGGTTTTGGTGACGTGTGCGCACTGTCCGCCGATCAGCCAAACTTTGGCTTACACCGGCTGCGCTCCACCTGCGCTGACAGTAGACCTGGTTTCAGATGGCGAGCTTTTAGTGCACCTTCGGCGAAGCCTTTTGGCACGAAACTGTCACTGCGCCAAGTTGGATCTGTCGACAGCTCCCCCTGCTGCACCGCCACACCCATCTTGGCACACCTCAGTCTGCCAAACTACCAAACTGAGCGCGCCTCGGGTTGCGCTGCTTGAAACTAGCTCTGCATGGGGTTCGCCACCCTGCGCCACCTGCGCTGCGCCGGGAAACTAGAGCCCCGTGTGTTCACCGAGACATGGATGAATGGTAACATATCAGACTCCGGTGTTGAGCTAACGGGGCTAACACTACACAGAGCAGACGGGGAGGCTGCATCATCTGGTAAGCTCCATGGTGTATACACAAACAATTCATGGTGCTGTGATGTGAAGAGGATCTCCCAGTTCTGCTCTCAGGATGTGGAGTTTTAGACTGTGAAATGTCGACCCTTTTCATCTTACTATTGCACTATATGTTCTTTCTTATATGTTGCACAAATTGTTTTTAAATGTTTTGTTTCCTTTTGCTTGGGGTATGCGGAATGTCAGTTTGTTCTTGTGCTGCGCGTAAAAATGACGAATAAAGAAGTCCAATTCAGTTCATAACATTATATATGACAACACAGCATCCAGTTGCTAATGGCTAACGTTAGCCTACTGTAGCGTAGCCTCTGAAACATTAACGTTATCTTCCTTGTGTGTTTCCACTGACTAGTAACATTAACACTACTATCTAACGTTAGCACTGTAACCTTATTCCAAAACTCATTAGTCATCACTGACTCCAGTTGAGTTTTCAAACTCCGGGGCTGCGTTTGACTGTCTTGGTTGCAACGTTACACTTGCTCTCCTCTTCAGTGTATCTAACGTTACCATGCCAACGCCTACATCTATCATACGTAATGAGGACATAATGGAGGAGGGGGGAGTAAGCCTTTGGAGGGAGGTGGAGTTGCAGGAGGAGGGGGATGGGACTTTGGAGGGAGGCAGGAGTTGTGGATGTTCAAATTTTTGTGCTGTGTGAAATGCAAGAAAGGTAAGAGTTGCTTTAAGGGCCTGTGTCCACATAGCAGTTTTTTCTCAGCGCCAAAGTTTTTTTCAGTTGCTCTAAATAAGGACAGAGTGAAAACGGCCGCATGCTGCCACTGAGAGAAAAAGCACCTCGCACATAGTCTGGGGCCGTTTAGAGGCCATTTTGGTAAGAACCAGGGCGAGAGAGACAGGATCCAGAATTCAATGGATGCACCTTTCCGTCAAAATAAAAGCACCAAGCTAATAAAAATGTGATGAAACTTTTTAATTTAAAGAATATAATTTATAAGAAAAGCCCCAAGCCATTAAGTTAACCTTTATTCTTTTATTGTTTTTAATTGTATTACAAGTTATTGTATGTTTCAGTTGTCTGTTCATATGCACTTGATCCTAGTTTTGTACATTATACCTGTAGTTTGTAAATGCATTTTTTCGATAAAGTTTGGGGCGGTGGGGGCGGAAGAGAGAAGAAAACTGCGTGATGCTCACCATGTTGCATGCTCTATCAACCACAACAACCACAACAACAACAATATGGCATTGCTAACATCGCTGCCTGATAATGTCATACCTGTCAAAACGGTGAAAGAGGATGCGACGAGACGATGGTGAGCCAGAATTTAAAGTTTTACTTTGGTGAATTTGGTGAATTCCAGATCCGCTCTCTACACCAGAACCAGAATCCAGACAAAATTCAGAGTGAATGGAAACCAGGCTCTTCACTGTACGTGAAGAGTGCTCTGTGTTTTTTGTGTAGCTGCTCCAAGCACTTTAAGTTGAAATCTTTGAACTTTTCAGAAAAGGCGCCGGCAACGTCACTTCCCCTTCTTAAGCTAGGCTACTGTCAACTATCAAAGCAAAGACTGAAAAGCCTATTTTTTGGGAGCAGATCGGCCAGTGGACACTGAATACCGCTGATGGTTGTGCTTTTATCCCCGTTTGCTTTGTAAGCTTGTTGTTAACTATGTAGTCAACCCTCTGTTAATGTAGTGTTATGTTAGCTACCTAGCTAATGTTACTGTCAAGATACTGTTGTCATAGAATCATACGTATAAAGGAACATGCCATCGACAAAAGTGCTGGGAGTTGTTTTTTTTTTTTTTTTTTTTGCTGGGATGAAGCACTCCACAGCGCCCTGCCACTGTTCTTTGCTGAAGAAAACCACAGTGGACACACCCCCTCACTATTTTTCAACTAAGACAAAAACAACCTCAAATACATATAAAACTGTTTTGCACAGTTAAGGAGGTTTTGTCAAATTTTGCTATTTCCATACAGATTTTCTACAATATTTAACAATTTTCTAATGATTCACAATCATTGATGTTACCATGACTAATAACGAGTTAAGTACATTAAATCACTCGAAATTTGCATCCATCCTTGACATGGTAATCTGTGGCGGGAGGTGGCTTGTGGTTTGCACCACTGACGGACAGTTGCTGTCACACACTCAGTGATTGTTGGAGCAGGTGCAGCCCTCCTTTGGTGTAACAACAGAGAACCACCATCAGTGTTTTGTTGGTGTATCAAAGCCCAGCTTCATTCATTTTGTAGCTCTCGTGGTCGCTTTTAGTTTCAAGTGTGAGCTTGCAGCATCCAGATGGTTGGGTAATTCAAGGTCAGGAAAAAGGACAGATACGAATCCATGGGAAAGTATAATTGGAGACATGTCTCCCTGTCTGTGCGAAAATATGCTCGTCTATTGTTTGATTAAAACCATGGCCTGACGCTTCTCGGCATCAATTAAGAGTTAATGAGATATCATCATGAATTATACAGTGTGAAAAATACCCAATGTTAATTATGATTGTATGAAAGTGAATACCATCAAGTTGAACCAGTTTTTGTGAAGATCATGTCAATTATTTTTTATAAGCGCTCACTGCAATGTCAAAAGAAAAATCTGAATTTATCCTCAAAGAAAGTCTTTCCTTGATGAAGTGTATTCTCATTTGATATTTCATGAGGTGTCTGACACAACTACTGCATCTCAATTTTTTTTTATTATATGCCAGTTTAGTGCAGGGACATGGTCTAAACCTCAGATGCAGACTCAGGGCGGTGGTGCTAATTGTCTGTGGAAACTTGCAGTGAAGGAAATTGATTTCAGGAAAAGAAAACAAAAGTCTGAATGCTGACAGGTGATTTAGTAGGACTTTGCAAAGAAACTGAGCCAGGACATTTTTCAGCGTACTGTTCCCTAAATCAATATCTATCAGCAATCTGAAATTAAATCGAGATTGAATCCCGGTTTCATCACCTGGTCTGAAGCTCACTGAATTCCATCTAATCACACCCTCTTAAAACAGAGGAGGAAGGATTTCTCATTTGATTTGACTGAAGACTCGCACTGGTCAAATCCAGACACGAACAACTTGAGTTTACAAATTGTCCGTCTGTAAAAATGAAGACTCACACTGCAAAACAGCTTCACACAACACTGTTCCAGCACTGATCTTGTTTGACACCTTTTGTTATTTGTTGAATGCAGTCACTGACACGCCTGGGGAGGTAACCTACCTTGAACGATGAGATGCACTTTTGTGGATTTTGGTTTCTTGTTTGTGAGGATAGAGCAGACATAGGGCCCTTCATCATGGACGTCAACATTTTGGATCTTGATGCTGTACTCTGTGACAGCTGTGTTTTCCATCAGGATGACGCGAGGGTCAAGGGACCACTTCTCACTTCCTGCGAAGAGAATGGTGGTGCGATTGAGCCACGCCACTCGTGATACTTTGCTGTCCACATTGCATCTGGAAGAGAAGAAAAGACAGAAAATACAAAAACCCATGAGAGATTTAGGCTTTCAGCATTATACCTACTCTACGTTAAGTTCCATGAAAGAGAGAGCCCACTTAAAGTTAGGGATGCACCGAAATGAAAATTTGTGACTGAAGCAGAAGCCGAATAAAATTAAACGCTTGGCCGAATACCGAATTCCCAATGCCGTTTTTTAGTTTTTCATTAGTTTTTGCAGATGAACCCCCTCCAGATTAGTGTTGTCACGGTACCAAAATTGGGACCCACGGTATGATACCAGTGAAAGTATCATGGTTCTGAGTAGTATCATGATACCACAATGAAACTGAGGCAGATGTGCCTTTTGTCATTTAAAAAAAAAAAAAAAAAATCACTTTTCTATAATACATCAATGATATTTCAATGGAATAAATTACTTACTGACTTATTCATACTTCAAAAACAGCATTAGTAAGTGATTAACATAGGGGGGATCAAAATAAAATAAATAAATAAAATAAAAATCAACCAGCCACCCTCCTCCCCTGACAAGTAAAGAACAGTCCCTTCATAAGTAAAGAACAGTCCCTAAAGTGTGGTGAGGTTTGTGGACTGTTACCTGCCACAAAGAGAGAAATGTGAACGGCCCGTTTCTCCTCTGACACACCACATACCTGTGTGCCACCACGGCTCGGCTGTCCAGGTACTTTTGGGCAGTCATGACACCAAGAAGAGGACATTATTGGAGCCGGGCTTCTCCGTCACCGGTAAGCCATTATCTTGCGCCGCAGAGCACTATGGCCGCCGTATTTGACAGGAATACATTCCTGTCTGTGTCTGTGACCCCCGTTCAACCCACAACCGGCAGGATTCACCTTTTGTTTCTGCTGCTGGTTGAAATCTGTACTCGCACAGCGTGCTGAATGATTTATTTTGCTCGCACAAAACTATTTTTAGCCACAAATGCGAGTAAAATGCTCGCACCATAGAGCTCTGTGGAAAATAAAGCACTGTGTTTTAGCACCATGGTCTACCGTTGGTACCAGTATACCCTGCAGCACTACTCTAGATAGTTCAGTATTACATTCTTTGCAAACCGCTATTCTTCTATCACTCTCCAACACTTTGAAATATCGCTGCACTGCCAACATTTTAATCCAGTACCTTTGATTTTACTCTGTCCGTCACCGCAAGCTCATGAAGGAGGGATTCATGAGCACTTGGACGTTTGACAGCCTGAACTGGTACATATTGGTACATGTTGTTCACTATCTTTCTGATCAAAATAAAAACATTGCAAACTATAACTAACAAACACAAAAGTGAAGTCACGTGTCAGCATTGACCCTGGTCGTAATGTAGCCATTATTGCTCATCCAACAGCTGGTACAAGTGATGCTTTACAGTACATTTTAAGGAATTAGATGTACCATTGTTTACTAATAAAAGGAAAAAAAAAAAAAGATTTTCTATGTTAATACAATGTGCAAAAACATTTTTTGGTAATTAATGCATATTTATACTACTCCAATGTAAGTTAGTTAGTAGAATTTAGAATATTAAGTAGGACAAACTGCAATAACTGACTTTTTTAGCCATTATTTAGACATACAACAGTTATGGAGTTACATTATTATCACTTGGAGCTGTTAGTGCCCACCTGATGATGTCCAATATTCACTCTGTTTTAGCTTTGTTTGTGGTCTTGTGAGGGAAAAATCTGCTCTTTAGCTTCTTAATAATAACAACAATAATAATAATGATTATAATATTAACAATAGTAACAAAAACAATAGCAATAACAATAATAATGTTTACTGCTCCTTTCAAAGCATAGTTATAAAGTGCTTTACAGCAGCTAAAATTAAAACTGAATCCAATAAAGTGACAATGTATCAAAGTGTAATGAAAATAACACAAAAGTAAGACTAAACTACAATAAAGTATATGATAAGAAGATATTAGTGTGTTTTTACAGGATATTTAAAAGAGGACAAGGACGTGGGTTGCTTCATCTCCTCAGGTAAGTCATTAAAAAAAAACAAAAAACGACAGGGCCCTGATAGCAAAGCCTGGTTACCCCTGGTTGTCAATCTAGACCTTGGAATCTCTAAAACGGACCCACTGGAGGATCTCAGGCGACACTGGGGATTAAACATTCATCAATATACTCAGGGGCCAGTCCTATCTGGACTTTAAAAGTGATTATTAAAATCTTAAAATTGATCTAAAAGGCACAGGTCAGTCAGTGTAATGAAGCTGAAATTGGGGTTATATGTACTCTTTCGTTAGAGTTAGTGAGAAGTCTGGCAGAGGCATTAAGAATTAACTGTAGTCCAGAAAGCTTGTGTTTGCTTAAACATGAGTAGAGTGAGTTACAGTAGTCGAGACAGGGTGTGATGAATGCATGATTGACAATTTCCACGTTCTTGGGAGACAGAAAGGACTGAATATTAGAGATTCTGCTTCAGTGGGTAAAACAAGACCAAACAAGTATTTCAACATGCTTATTGAAATTAAGATTATTTTCAATAGTGATGCCAGGATTTGTGCCGTGACAGGTGATACCAGTGGAGAATGAACCAAGCTGTGGAAAAGATGTGATTACATATGGTGTCTGGGCTTGTAATAATGACTTCAGATATGTCTGTATTCAGTTGAAGGAAATTATTTGACAGCAGGATTTGAACATCATTTGGGCATGCCCTGAGAGTGATTCATGGATTGTTACTGGTGGGGTCAAAAGAGAAATAAAGTTGTGTGTCATCTGCATATGAAAAAGAAAACTAATATTGTGTTTGCAGATTACATGTTTAAGTGGTAATATGTAAATAGAGAAAAGCAAGGGGGCAGAAACTGATTTCTGAGGTACTCTACAAAACAAAGAATCTGTGGAAGATCTGCAAAAACACTAAAAGTCCTATTTTGGAGATACAAATAAAACCAGTTTAAAACAGTGCCAGAGACGCCAACACAGTTTTAAGATGCTCAATTAAAGTTCTATGATCTACAGTATCAAAAGCAGCAGTAAAATCTAAAAGCATTAAAATAGATGATTGGCCAAAGTCAGCTGAGAAAAGAGGATCACTGAGCACTTTGGGGAGTGCAGTCTCTCACTCAAAAGCCTGACTGGGATGTTTTGTTTTTTTTTTGGAAAAGAAACCATTTCTGTCATAAATGAAAATACCTGTTGTGGGACTACTTTTTCTAGACTCTTGCCCAGAAATGAAAGTTTGAAGATGGAACAAGTTGATGAAGAGAGTGGGGTCCAGTGAGGGTTGCTTGAAAGAGGCTGGACTATTGCAGACTTAAAATCATATCAGGGAGAGTGCCAAATGTGAGAGAGCAATTGATTATGATTGAAATTAATGGACAAAGTGCTCCACTCTGTTCACCATCTAGTCTCTAAATTGGCTGCTGTTGCAAAAAATTACACTATAGGACTGGATAGTGTGAACCAAAACAGTAAAGTTAGAGACCAGACAGCTAAACAATGAGCACAAACTCATTCTAAAGCTCCGTAAAACTGAGAGGAGCTGCAGATTCAGGTGATGATTCTCTTTAGTTTCATCACTACAAGCAAAAAAAAAAAAAAATTTACATTGCTTTACATTAGTTTCACATTTCCATTTGATAAATTATTATCAAAAAAATATCAAAAAGAATATTGATTATAGTTGCTTTACAAAATTATGTTCAATTTCACAGTTAAACTTTATTAAAGTTCCTCTCATAAAGATGCCAGAGCTCCTGAAAGACCATTGTTCACCAGGTACCATCCCCTCAGAATATCACAAATGGGAAGCAAAACATTTTTTCACAGCCTATTTTGGCAAAACACTGAAGTCTAAACCATTAAGATGATGAGCTGAAAATACTGACATGATATACCTGACATGAGCTGACTGATAATTAATTTTAAATTTCAGCAGTCCGACTGATTCCTGTTGGTTGATTAACCTTCGACTGAATACAGACACCAGCTTACAGGAAACACCAAGACAACAGCCAACAGCTTCAATTTAGCAATTACATAATTTGTGTTTTGTAAACCTTCAGTAAATCACTTGATGAGTAATTTGAATAAATTCAAATAGAAAGTGGTATGAAAATAGTCAAACAGCTAAGATCAATAACAAGCTAATAATAAGCTAATTTTAATGCCATTTGGGTTTCCTCATTGATACTTCTCATTTGATTTATTCAGCCAGTTTTAAGCAATAACATTGGCATTAACTGTATTAATCCAAATACACGTTTCTACAGGCAAGAGAAGAATATAAATTTAACATAAAACAAATCTAGCAGGATTTGGCAGAATATTTATTGATGTATCAGTAAAAGAAAGGAAAAACAAGCTAGCTTTGTGTGCCAAAGTCATGGATGATAATAAACTTTTCATGAGCTTGCTCAAACTGTAACCAGCCTTTAATGACTTCATACAGAAGCTTTGGCTTGTTTTTCTTACTGTCCACAACATGGTACTGTAAGCTACTGTCAGCAGTTCCTCACCCTGGGGTATACGATGTGAAAAAAAATGATGACATGCAATTTTAAAACCACTCAGTCTTTCAGTCATGTCAAGTAGCACCCTCATGCCCTGATTCTCTTCAGGTGCTTCCTTCCCCAGGGGGTTTCCCAGTGTACACCTGCATATTGCAGGCATAGCTGGACTGTGCATCACTGTCCATATTTTGATATTTGTCAGGTTAGTTTTCTAGCCTATGGTTGTAAAAAGGGACAGCAACCACAAAACGCAACCAGAAATGTATCCACAGCCACATGTGGTCTTGGATTGTAAAGAAAGGGTAATGAACCTTGAACCCACTCATTCCACGCATCCTGTATCACTGTGAGTTTGTCTCAAGGCATATGACTTTCCCCTTCCAGTGTCAGCATTCCCAAGATGTGGAGCCATTGCTTTGCATTTTGTCTTGGACACACCTGTCAAAATGAGCAAACCAATGTAGGCTTGCAAGTGGGTCACATCCAAATCTTCCCAACTGCCCCCATACAGTTCAACTGGGGAGAGGGAATATAATAATTTTTCATGTCTGGAAGGTAACATGACCACTTTCGGAGGCTGAATGAGAACAGAAGCTGCATGTGGTTGAGAGACAACAGAAGGGTCAATCCCAAGAGTCTCATTCTCAGCATTATTCCAAGTCTTACACATACATACATCCATTCATCTATCCATTGACATCCACTTATCCGAGCCAGGTTGCGGGGGCAGCAGGCTGAGAAAGGCACTCCAGACATCCCTGGGTAGCAGTAACGCTTTCCAGCTCATCCTGGGGGATCCTGAAGAATTCCCAGGCCAGATGAGACATATAATCCCTCCAGGGTATTCTGGATCTACCCTGGGGCCTCCTACCAGTTGGACAACTCATTTCAGCCATTTGTATTCACAATTTCATTCTTTTCATCACTGCTTAAAGCTCATGACCAAAGGTGAGGGTCAGAACATAGATGGACCTGTAAATCGAGAGCTTTGCCTTCTGGGTCAGCTCCTTCTTCACTATGACGGTCTGGCACCAGGCCCACATCACTGCTGACGTCGTGCCCAAACTGTCTGTCCATCTCACACTCCACTTTACCTTCACTTGTGGACAAGACCCCAAGATAGTGGCCTAGCCCCAGACACATTCTCTTTGTTGTCACTTTAACTGTCAAAGAGCTGTGCCAAAAGCTCATTGGCACAAAACCTTTGCTTGGAGATAATTTTCAGATGATAGACAGCGTAAAGAGAGCACCAAGAGGAATTGTTTAGAAGGCTACCTCCCCCATGGAGTGGGACATATCAGGGGTTCTAACAGTACTATAGGTGAGGTTATGACAGGTTAGGGCACTGAAGACAATAAAATTGCATGTGATAGTGACCTCAATATCAGCCAGAACAGCCAAAACAAATGTCTAGTTAAGTCAAGTAAAACTTTATTTGCAGAGCACATTTAAAAACAACCACAGCTGACCAAAGCGCTGAGTAGGCACCAAATACTAAAACGGATAACTAAAGAAGCAAGAGAACAATAAACATAATAGCAGGGATGCACAATATTGATTTTTTTGCTGATATCTGATATGTCAATATGTAACAACTCATTTGACTGATAACTGATACCAATATCAATATATCCACTTTTGTCCCCACCTAATTTCTGTAATAATTAAGTTTCTTCTGTAGTGGCATTAACATCATATTATGCATGCATATTCCTACCATGATGGCCCACAAGGAGACATAAAATACAATACTTTTCAATGTATGTAATATTCCTTCATTGTGCAAATTAAGAAAAAGTATGTGTTGGCCTGTTCATTTTAAAGCCAATACTGGCCAATATCAGTGACATGCTGATATTATTGTACATCCCTACATAATAGAGAACAAAGTGCAGCACAACAAAGGATGAGGCACAACAGAAAATGAAATCAAGATGTCAAGCTCAAGTCAATCATGTGCAAACAAGAGGAGGTGTGTATTCAGCAGTGACTTTGATTTTTCTATAGTCAGAGCACTTTTTATGTGAATAGCTAAGCTGTTCCAGAGTTTAGGGGCAACCACCGCAAAGGCTTGATCACCACTGTTAATGCGTCTGCTTCTGGGAACATCCAGGAGCATGCGATTGGTGGACCTCAATGCTACAAGACTTTTGTTTGATAAGGTGATGCCAGACCGTTTAACATTTTAAACAAGCAATAAAATCTTAAACTCGATCCTAAAACAAACAGGAAGCCAGTGGGGGGAGGCCAGTACTGTGATCATGTGATCATGTCATGTGATCCTGATTCCTGTTTCCAGTCAGAAAGTGAGCGGCTGCATTTGGTACTCACTGCAGACGAGATAGTTACAACTGCTCTATTCCAACAAACAAAGAATCACAATAGTCTGCACTGTAAAATATTTGACTGTACATTTACAGGAAATGACTGGCAACTAGTTGCATTACTTTCACAGGAAATTAGTTTTACAGTAAATTGTTGTGAAATGACAACTTATACTTTGATCTCACAGTAGTTATGCCTGCATATTACTGTGATTTAGCAGTACGCTCCCATAGAATTACTGCATTTCACTGTAACCTAACAGTTAAAGCCATTACATCATTGATATATCGGTATGTTCCTGTAATTGACTGAATTTAACTGTAACTTGACAGTTAATGTACATCTGATTACTGTGATTTAGCAATATACTCCTACGAAATTATTGTATTTCACTGTTATCTCACAGTTAAACTCCATATATTACTACTATATACTGCATGGATTTCACAATCTGATTAAATATTACAGCAAAAGCCTGTGAAGTGATACTAATGTAATTTATTGTGAAATATTACAGTTACATGTTGTAACTCCCTGGAAACAGGGAGGGAGAGGGAATAAAAGCATGAATTACCCTAATTAAACACATTAAACATTGAATGGGGTCAAATTGACCCCAAGGATAATAGAAGAGTTAAAATCCAAAATGCCCTGAAGTTTAAGTAAGCTCACAGATGTGCTGAATTCAGTGCAAAAAGCAGCAGCGTTTGGTTGATTAGTCTACAGGCACAAGTTGCCACACATAGTCCAATAAGTTCATCAGCCAGGGAGCTTCACACACCCAGCAGTGTTTACTAACCCCAGTCACACACACAGCATTCACAGTAAATATAGCAAAACAAGGAATTTGAGGTTCACAGATTAACACGTCCCAGCCAAAACTAATGTGTGCCGTCTGTGTGTGGGGCTGAACTCAGGGAAAATGAAGGTGTGAGGGGAATTTGAAGGAATGAGGCTGTAAATAGAAGGAAACTCACTATCAGCAACTAGAGTGACAGAAAAGAAAGCTAAGGGGAGCTTGTGAAAGGAGGTGGCTGGTGAATCAAATGGGAGAAGCGTCAGACATGTACCATGAAGCTGGAGAGAAAAAAAAAATCATAAGGGGAGATGTTCAAGGTTGTATTCAGGTAAAATCCACATTCACCAATCACAGTGTTTAGAATCATGGATTTCCTGTACTGGCAAGCAATTTAAATAATCAGCGCTGTCTGTCAATTTAGATGAAGAAATAGACATGAAAGAAGAACTTTGAAGAGCTGCATTATTTGCTGAACTTACGCTATTAGGTGGTACCACTTTGACTGCCTCACAACAAATATGGGAAAGAGCATTTATTTTCAAAAGGAACAGTATGTTTTGCTGATATTTATCTTTGGAGATGTACACTATCCACACGGCTCTAAATGTTACCTTCAACTTGAGGTGGGTTATTTGAACAAAACTCCTGGCTTCCTTCCAGGTTTTGCAGAGCCTCCCAAAGTAAGCTAGCACAAACATGCCTTCTTAACAAACCCTAGTGGTCTTAAAGGGGAAATTAAACATTAAAGGAACTACAGCCATTTTCATCATTCTCATTATACATTATCCCGCTTATTACACGGCTAATTATCAGTTAAATAAATAATTTGAGACAGAATATTGATTAATTATACGATTTTTATTGATTTATAAATTAAATCGGGAGAAGAGAAAAAAAAAAAAACTGCCGGCAACAGCTGAATCTGCGCTACAATAGCTACAGGGAATCAAGATCAACGATGAACCTCCCTGTCATCCACAATCTTGTGTCTCCTCTCTTTTCCATGCGCCTCTGAGCATCCCTCTTCTCCGGCATTCTTCTCATCTTCAGCCAGTAACCATGACTCAAGATGTTCATGCTCCCCAAATATGTTAAAAGTTATATCATGAAAATACTCCATCTCTGTATCTTGTAAATTAGTATTTTGAAGCAGTAATGGCTACGTTAGCCCGATAAAAAAATAACTGTTGTCAGGGCAGCGTCCCTAGCAACGCTGGGCTACATAGCAACGGTCATCAAAATCAGACCTCTGAATGCCACGACTGACCAATCAGAATACAGCATTTAATAGAGCCGTGTAATAAAATAGAATAATACTCATTTGGGTATAAAGAAGAAAACAAACATTCTGTGGGTCCACAAAATCAGGCCTCCATTCATTTTCTAAGGAGCAGCCCCAGACTATATGACATCATAAGTTTGAGACTTAAGCTGAAGACACACTGGCAATGCAGGGCGCGTTATTAAGCACATCAAGTGCCGCCAGTACCAACTACCAACAGGAAGAGTTGCGCAACTTTTACTGAAACTTCTGTGGAGACACTCACTGATTAAACTCAGCCTAACACACACACGTCCAGCAGAAGTTATAGTCTAAATATCAAAATTCTATTGAACTAGTGACAAAACATATTTTTTTTCCTACTACAGCTACACTGAACAAAAATATAAACGCAACACTTGTTTTTGCTCCCATTTTTCATGAGCTGAACTCAAAGATCTAAAACATTTTCTATATACACAAAAGACCATTTCTCACAAATATTGTTCACAAATCTGTCTAAATCTGTGTTAGTGAGGACTTCTCCTTTGCCGAGATAATCCATCCCACCTCACAGGTGTGGCATATCAAGATGAAAAGTGTTGCGTTTATATTTTTGTTCAGTGTAGATCATAAACCAACGGATATAAAAACGACTCATTGCAATCGGTTGAGAAATATAAACATTGTCTGGCTTTTTATCAAGAAAGAATGCACCTCCTTTGCTTACTTGTATTTTTTTACAGGCATGTCTTGCACTCTCCAGTATAAGTGCAACATAGACTTACGATCCAGAAGCCAATGAGGCATCTACAATTCTATATCTATGCTCTGGGGTTTGCTGTGGTAAGCCTGTCCAGCTGTGCGTCCATGTGTATTCCACTGGCTAGCTCATTGCTGTCACTTTGCATGATGCTCATAAAGCGGTAACCTCTGATATCTTTACGATGACATTGCGGAAGCACAGCTCCCATATTCCAGTTTCCTCCTGGTTAACCTCCTGGATGGGCACCGAAACCCGGTATTAAACAAGCCCTTGGGTAAATGATCAAAGACTATAGTATTGATAAGCTCTGAAGTTACTGTTGGTTTTTTTATTGGTACTTTTTGTTTTAACTCATTATCATCCTGACCTGACCTCCTCCACATATATCCAAACACACATGCACACACACAACCCTGAGTAATCTAACATTATGTTTTACACAAGGACAGCATGCTAGTTAGGCTAATAGTGAAGTGTTACAAAAAAGCTAAAATGACAGCTGTCTGTATGTAGTCTGTTTAGCCCAGTTTGACACTTACCTTAAAATTGGGCAAATACTTTTAAACTAAGCTCCAAGCTGACACAAACAGCCCCTCCTTTCTCTACCAGTGTTAATGTTACCTGCACCCAGTGAATCACATCAGCAGAGAGGAGGAATGACTTATAGTGACTGATAAAAACTAAACAGAGCTATAAAGTAACTTTGCTGTTGTAAAAATTACTGTTGCTGCTCTACAAACAACATTTAGTTATATTTAAAATATGTAATAATCTGAATTTATTCTTTTCAAATTAATATGTATATTTTCTAAAAAGCAAGTATTTAGAAAAAGAACCGATAATAGTATCAATTATGTACAGAACTGATGAGGAGTATTCACAGGAGTAGTAGTATCAATAAATTATTAAAGACACCCATCCACAGTCAGCACTGTTGCCACTGTTTACCTCTGTTTATGGAGTTAGTACTGTAAGCCGACAACTCAGCCACCTCCAAGTTGAGAAACGTGCAGACAACTCATATGTACTGGTGTTTGCATGGAGCCCCTTGAAAATCTGATTATAAATCCATTTGATACAAGTCCAATTTTGATATTTAAAAAAGGACATTCTGAATATGGCAAATGTTTTGCAAAATAATCTCTCTGTGTGTATGTGTATGTAGGCACACATCTACAGTGGGGATGGCATAGAACAAGAGAATAAGGGCAGGTGTACCCCTACACGTACACATCAATGTGGATACTGGTTGTTTAACAAAAAAAATGTCACTTGTATTGTTAAAACCAAACCTATGCCCTTGCACAGGATATAACTATTTTGTTCATGTCTATCTCCACATTTCCTTGAAGAAATATACAGGAAGCAATTTTTCACAGGGTTATTCATTTTGGAGAGAAATGCTCCCTTAGCAAATCCTGGCAACAAACAGATAAAAATATTAAGTTAATATTAAGGCAAGCACAACATACTTGAAAAGCACTGCACACACTAAAAAAAGCTGAAAAAAGGAGCACTCAACTAAGTATTGCCTTAGTATATAAATATATTAGGTCATAAAATATAAATATAAAAGGTTATCTCCCTCTCCTGGTTTTTCCCTGGCAGGACCTGCAGTGGTACTGTAGGTTTTAGTTGAATGCATGCCAAGCGGCTGCAAAGGAGAAAAGGCTGCCGGTGAAGGTACAACAGGAGGAAGCTTTTTATATTCATTTTATTAGTTCTCCTCTGTAGTTACTCTGCGAAAACGGTGAAGGAAGTTTTGTTGAGAGTCCATGCTGTGTTCAGTATTGTCCTGCTTCATATTCATAATGGTGCACGCGTTCACACTGGGAGCTGTTCAGTTCAGACCTCCTCTGCTAGCTACTGAGTCACTCCTGTGGAGCTACCAGAGATTAAGTGCTCAAGGGCACCTTGTCAGCTACTCTGAAAAGCAGAGCATTAGTAATCCTTTTTTTTTTCCTGAGGAGAACCATCATTCCCAGCTGGTCCTGTGATTCAAACCACTGACCTTCCAATGTGTGTCTTAGACCTCTAAAGAGGAAATTGACCTGCTTACCTGGAGGGGTATCTCTTTCTTTATCCAGACAGCTTTAGTGTGATTTGTTAAAGTTATGGGATGTCTCCTGTTAACCCAAAAAATTGAGCTTGTTTTGATGCTCACAGGCAACAACAATGCATCTGAAACACTGAAATAAACTGTATCATTCCTGAAATATTCCTGCAAATTGTTATATTGTTGTGTCACTTGCTTTATTCTTTGCAGAAACACAAGGTTTGTGAGCGCCTCTGGTAGAAAAACACAGTTATCAGCAAAAACGTTCACAGCAAGGTCTGTATATCACAGTGAGTAAGCATGTGAAGACTTCTGAAACAACGCTGTTAGAGCGCCAGTGTACGGGGGCGACAGCAAACATCTCTATGGCAGACGTCTCCCGACCTTAGTAAATTACTCTGGGACTTCTGGATGGATATACTGTTTGTGTACTTTGAGGAAAGTGCCCTTTAAAAAAGCGCATTTGGTGTCCTAAACCACTTCACACTCCTGGGCCTATTTAGCTGTTTGGTTGTGTGCATAAAGCAAATATAGACAGTGACACATCCAGATACATCCTGCTCAGCTACAATAGCAGCACAGTTTAACAAATGGAGAAATCAGTCATAGAAAGAGAGATAAAAATGTGTATGCTACATGGCCAGGGAATTGTTTTTATGATTCTAATAATCATAAGGTTGTCTTTATCTATTGTAGCAGAGTTGTTGTGAAGAAAAACAGTAGAGCGCGCTTTTTAACAAGTGCCTTCATGTGAGGTATTTAGTTCATGTTTGTGACAGGGCTTTCCTCAACTACGACACCTTGTTGACAAGATGGCATATAGGTCTCAAATCTTAACATCAGACAGCAGACAGCTTTCAAATTGGCTGCACTTGTGAGCTCCAGTACTTGGAAAGAGGCCAACAATGGGTGAACTGTCAAAAACTGTCCTGCTGTTACACTCAGCTGACAGTCAGTATACTTTTCTCAATTGCACTTCATGCCAAAAAGTGGTTTGTGCTGGTGTCTGTTGTGATGACACTTTAAGTTGTGTTTCAGATGAAATTGTCCATGCTCTCTTTAGAGCTCGACTCCATCAGTATGGCAAGATAATGTTGATTAAAGGACCATTTCAGCATTTTCATGGTCATTGTTGTTGTTTTTTTTGTTTGTTTGTTTTTCATTAGAAACGCTGGCGCTGTGGCTCTGTGGACAGCAATGGTAGTGGTTGCTCCACAGTATATATCTATCTATCTATCTATAGACAGGGATAGATAGATAGATAGATAGATAGATAGACAGATATCATTGTTGTACCGCCACCATCCAACACCCACCCAACCTCCCACCTGCCCTCCTTGGATTTCTGCGGCCTTGCATCGTGTGTGCATTCTCACAAACATTACAGGAGTATTTCTATGTCTATAAAGTTGTAGACACACACACACACACCCTCTGGAAAATTATTTTCAACTCAATAGATGATGTTCTCAGCTGTTACTTTGCATTCAAATAATACACTGTGCAGGGAATTTCATAAACTGTAGGTGACTTTAAAATATCTCCTAAATTTGATGTGTTAAGCAAAGTTAAACCAGGCAGAAGGCTCTGCGCCAAAGATCCATTAATTTACTATCTGTGAATTGTTATGCATGGCCGTTTATCCTGTTTGTATTCAGAGTCCTATCCATTTTTACTGCACACTCAAATATAAACTGGCCTGTCCCAAAGGGTGCACTCAGGTCTTCTCCAGTTTGCCTCTGTCCTCCTAAAAACTTTATTTGTTGGTTTTATTTCATCTTTGTACCCTGACAGTAGATGAAGCCTGTCAAATCTGCTGAAAACAATTAGCAGCGTTTACAGATAAAGTCCTTGTTATCAGGTTAAAAGTAGCAGTGACTGGTGTCAAATGGCGATTTATATCCCCACTAGTCTAGCGCTGTTGTCAACAGCAACATGGACCACATTGCACACTGGGAATTTGACATGTCGACTGGAAAGTAGGACAAGAATGACAAATGGAATACATTCAGCTCATGCAGTTATGTTTAGAAAACCTGATTTTCTCAGCCAAACTTTAGGAGCATGCTCTTCACAGGAATGTAAGTATCAACTGTGAGCTCTTGATATGCGGCAAAATCCCCAGAATGACAATCATGTGTAGACTGTCAACATTCTGCTCACCCAACCAACAGGTATTGTTCTTTCTATTATTTTCCAAACCTAGAGTCTTTTTTTTTATTATGTGATATGCAGCACACTGCATTAATATTTCAGGTGCCAGACACAAAAACGGTAACTAGAAGTATACCCAAGAAGCAGCTGCTTTCTCAGCAGCATTGGATAAAAAATGATATATGTCTACAGTATATGCCCGATGCTGCTATGAGGACTGTGTACAAAAAAAGACATTGAAACAGATACACGTACATCTGTGAGTCAGCTCTCCCCTCGTGGGCTGACAAGTATAGTTTAACACAGAGTCTCTGTATAGTAAATGGATAAAAATACTCAACAGTTGGTATGGTACTTGGCACCCCTGGCCCTTGCAGGCCGAAAAAGTAGTCACAAGAAAGTCAAATGTATTGTTTTGTGAAGTGCTGTGCGTTTGTGAGATATGAGGATTAAATAGAACATTTCATTCCACAGTGTTCAAAATTATGCTTAACAGCAATCGAAGAGCCAACAACTGCCAAACATAAAGTGAATGTACGCCATAATGATCATCACGGTACACTGCCCAAAATGTCAGCACCTGTGAAAATTTCCATTCACCATGAATCTACGCCAAGTCCCAAATTTGCATATCTTTAGCATTCTCTTGAAAGCAGTTTGGAAAATGTGTCTGGAAAAAAAGAGGTTACGACACGGCAAGCTCTCCCCCTGCAGAGTCCCCAGGACAGAACGGGTGACAAAGGATTCATATTAAAGACAGATTATTGTTTTCTCACCACACAATGCCTAGCCTTCAATCCAATGGACCACACTGGATGAATAGCATTACTCATACTGTCATTTCCTACTGCCACTGCAGGGTCAGAGGAGACAGCCGTATGGGAATCCAGTTCTATCACAGTGCTCCATCAAAGTCGAGACGTGAATCAGAAATAGTGGAGAAATACTCCCCACAGGATGCCCAAGTGTGACAGACATTTTAAGTACAAAATATGTTGCCAAGCCACTGCTGACCGACAGGCTTTAATCACAGATGATTATTTTTATAGGTAGTGCACAAAAATTGGCTTTGACAATTAAACACATATTTATTTATTTGAACAGTTGATGGTCAACTTTTAGATACCACAAGCTATTTTGACCTGCAGCCAGGTGTAAAAGTAATAAAATGATTTCCTTTATGCCAAGAAATGGTAGCAGTGGACACCTTAGATCAAGTTAGAGACAACACTTCTAACACGATCACTGTGCAAAGTAAATGAAACTGATAAACAAACCTTTGCTTGTGCTACATATGCAGTTATCTCCTGCATCGAACTTTTTTAACAGTCATGGCAACACATTACACCGGTGCTAATGGAACTGAGCCACTGGCTCTGAAAAGTAAGGTTTTTGGTAAAAAGCATGTCTTGAATGAGTATAACCAGCTAAATCAGAATAAAGCTGTTTCATCAAGTCAACTCAGAGGTGATGAAAAGAGAACAGTGAAAAACTGCTTGTTCACTGCCTTGAAACACTCACTCAAGACATCAAGCACAGACAATATTTACAGCCTGAGTCCTTAGCAGGGGTCCCGTGACGCCTTGAGGGGTCCTCTGAGTTAAAATGAGTTAAAAAAAAAAATACAAATTAACACGAATCCGGCATATTTTGCCTTCTGCAACAACTTATCTTTGTGAAAGTGGATATTCCTCTCTCACCTACCTGAAAAGCAAATACAGGTGGAGCCTGATATAGCTGATGCCTGACAGCCTCTATCCATCTGGCTTAATTTGTAACAGTTTTATACAATATATGTAGTAGGGGATCCATGCTCCTTCAGTCTTCAGCTAATGGGTCCTTAGCCTAAAACATGTTAAGGACCCCTGACTGACATTAAAGCACACAAACTTGTAAAGACAAAGCTACCATTGTTTGTGTCCACAGACCAGCACATATTAAACACATAATATGAAGAATAACATAATGAAACAAATATGAAGAAAACCATTGCCATTGACTAGGGCTATAAAGTTCAGGTTGGTTTTTCGATTGTCTGGCCGACATGCTCTTGGCCAACCTAATTCTCATTAGTTGGACAGTCGCTGGTGTTACTATAATGCAGCGGTGTGTCCACCAAAGCTTTTCTTTACCTAGCTGAAAAACAACAGCTGATGTTGTTCAGCACTTCTATTTGTCCTCTGTGATGGTTGGTCTTTGTGGTATTTGTCCTGCCCCTCCTCCACTATGATTGGACAGTTGGTGACAGTCACAAGTGCACCATTTTACCTAAAGTTAAGTATTGTTCAACTCTTATTTTTAACTGAAGAAAAAAAAAGAAACAAAAGAAACAAAAGAAACAAACAAACAAACAAACAAATACTGTACTGATATTCAATGTCAAATTTCTCATCATGGATTTATTATTACAACTCTCCCAAAAGACACTGCAGTCCAAGGCTGGATTCTGAAGCTTCTGAAAGGGATATGATCACACCAGCATGCTTGTTGAATCAGCAGGATGGTTAACGTTAGCTACTGGGCTAAAACTAGTAATAATAGTCTCTCTCTTGCTTACAGTGTTACAGAGGTATTTAACACAAGTAATGTTATGTAGTGTATGACATCATGTACCCCAAAGTTAACTTTCCATCACCCTTAGCCGATGACTGATTATGAACTGCCGATTTTCTTGAGCCGATATTTGGGGCCGATACTGCTTTTGCTTCCTCAATTTACATTAAAAAAAAAATGACACAATAATAACAAATATTACAGGTGTCAAGTTTAAAATAAGAAACATTTATTGAACAGTAAAAAACACTAAAACAAGATGGAAAGTTGAGGTAGAACAGGTTGAATATTATTATTATTATTATTATTATACATTCAAATAAAAAAAAAAGAGTTCAGTGCTCTTAAATCTTCCAGTAATGTCTTTATAAAATAAACAAATATTTAAGCTGAAGCATAAATAAAACAACAACTACTGTACACAGTAGGATTCAACAGCTTTGTTCAACTTAACCACATACTTTCAAATGAAAAAAAGTGCCAGGGAAAAATAAATCCGCGAACCCACGCGCGTATCGGCCAATGCCGATACAAGTAAAAAAACTCAAATATCGGCCCGATATATCAGCCAGCCGATGTATCGGTCTATCCTTATTCTATAGTATGTCAGATTTGTCTCATTATTCCTGTTCAACCCGAAACACCAGAAAAAATGGATGAAATTTTCTGCAAACCATAGAAAGCAGATATCTTGAAGCTTTATATTTTGACATGTAGTTAATGTGTGATAAGGATGAGGCACAAAAACTACTTGGATATGGTCAGGAAAAGATCCTGTTTTGGCTGGTTAGAGCACAGGAAAAGTAGCAATGTCTCAGTAAAAAAACAACCACTTGCTGTGCCTACAAAGCCACTCAAAACATAGCAACAGATCCCTAAAAAACACCCATGTTCTGGGGTTTAGAAGCCACTGTGAGAAGAGCTATGGGTCACTAAAAAAAACACCCACTTTTGGTCCCTAAAGAGACACTGGAAACAGCAACGACTCAATGACACACTTTTTTTCTTTTTTTGGTTAGTCTGGAACAGTGATCTGCAGCATGTCAGGTATCTCACCTAGGTGTCAGGCTATCCACCATCCCCTCCACCTCCAGATGTTAAAGTCAGCTCATAAAGCATGTCACTTTGACATGATATATATGAAGCTTGCAAATATAATATATTAGTGGTTTGCAGAAATGTACAATGCACAACATTTTTTTCTGGCGACTGGGCTGAAATAAGTGCTAATGAATAAATGATTATCCTCATTACTTCAAACACACGGTTAACTGTCAAAAACCAGCTTGTGTCCCCTCTGGCATAGATAAAACTAATCAAAACAAAGCTATATTTTAAACACGTATTAGAAACTGATAGTCTGTAAACTGACTGAATTGCCATTTTAGTTTTACTTTTGCGAAAAACTTCAGGTGGTTTGCTTTATGGAAGAATACATTTAAGAAGAAAAAATCAACATAATTAAAAAAGCCACCGAGGAGCACATTAGAAAGAATAAAATTAGCATCTGCCACATTTTATGGCAAACGCATCAAAATTTTCCATCCAGTTTTAAACAATAATCCAGCCACTTTGTGTTTTAAATAAGAGCTAATATTAGCTGCCACTGCAAAGTTATGAATTTGAGTACTTTTTTTTTTTTTTTTTTTACATCAGCACTTTGCTCTGACTGTAAGTAGCAGTACAAAAACTGCCACACGTGATGAACAGTTAAGATTCAGGACTTTGTGCTACCTATCTTTTCATGTTATTCTACTTTGTCACAATGGTTACAGTAGTCCTGTTTTACTCAGTTTGCCCCTCTGTCCCTGTCTCCAGACACACTCCCCCCAGGCCTCCTGCATTACTTAGCAGCTCCCCGACGTGCTTTTCTCCATCCATCCACCAGATGCCCTAAGACTCACCTGACGCCGATATAGAGCAGCTCACCTGTTCCTCATTCCCAAATTGCAACCCCCACAGTATTTATAACAGTCCATCTCCACCTGCTCTTTACCAGCTTGTCAACATTGCTTCATGTCTTTGCTGTCTAGCGTCTGAAACCAAGAACCTTAAACAATAGTTTAAACGTTACTTTGTTTCCAGCTTACAGTGAAATAAATGATACACAAATAAATGATCACATTTAAGGGTGCCACAACCACCATGTTTATTGGTGCTGCAGTAACAGTTAACTTTAATGAGGGTAATAATAGTGTGAGCAGACGGAGCGTGTCTTTTTGTATCTGCAGGGCTCCAGACTACGACCATTTAGCTGCTTTTTTTTGACCATGGAGCACCAGAGAGCTGTTAGTTTGTTTTCAGCTCACAATGAATAAATCCTCATATTTAAAGGCGCAGCAGTAGGCTAACCGTTTAACTTTCTGCTAACTGCTAACATCTATCTGTTGACAAGAGGCTTCAAGTTCACAGCAAAGACATCAACACTTCCAACCTGAGACGAGCTGTTGGCTTCAAAATAAAAGGACCAGTGGTTCCTCTTTGATTGATTTAATTATAACAATACTTTATCTAAGTTTATTGTAAGTGTAGTTCATTTAATAATTTTGTATTTTAACGGTTTACAGTAATTTACAGGAGATTTCAAAATATTAAGGTGTCAACTGTGTATTGCAATATAACATAAAAAATATTGTGTTATCCTTTTTTAACCATATAATGCAGCTCTAGCCTCACTATGTGCAACACCTAGGGCCCTATTTAGATGGTCTAAAACGCAAAGCGGCAGGCGTGTGGCGGATGGGCGTGTCCCAGTCGCTTGCTAGTTAGACAGCGCATTTTCAGACTGTGCGCCATGGCGGAGAGTCTAAAAGGGTTGGACTTACGGCCTATTTCCACCAGATGCGTGTTGGTTGTGCCTCTGATCCGGCACGGCAGCGGAGCTGATAGGATTCAGTTCTAGTCAATGTGTTTGTTTCCACCAGCTGTGGCCGTGCTGCGATCCGGCACCGTCTCAGCTCCGGCACTCTGGAGCCCTCCACAACAGATATGCAGGACTTCTATTTTTGCCAGATGCCGGAGCACAGCGCAGCAATTTGGCACAGAGCAGATCGTGCGGGGCAGGAAGTCGTGCACAGAAACAAAATAAAACATCCGGTTCATTTTCAAAATAAAATACACAGTGTTCACGGTGGATCATATTTCCCTGCATTACACCTTGAAAACTACATAATGGGCAGAGGCAGGCCTGAAGTCAACAGGTCAGATGTTTTCAGACATCATTTCACCCTGCTGACAGCATGGACGAGGAGATATTAATCATGGCAGTGCACCGAGATGTCTTCCGGCGGAGCTGCTCCGCTCCGCACAGCAAACGCAGCCGGTGGGTTCTGACGGACGGCGGAGCACGCAGCAGATAACCAGCGCTGCCGTTCCGCAACGGACACGCATCCAGTGGAAATCCGGCCTTACTCTGTGAATTAGTCATGGGTGTGTTTTGGGCATATCATTCAATAAGCCAATCAGAGTGTCACCTCTCATTCCCTTTAAAAGAGGCGCTATGGGAGCGCACAGCGGAGAGCTAGTTAGATGGTGGACCTACCAACTGGAAAGAGTGAGAGTTTTACAGCTGAGGAGACGATAAATGTATCTCTATATCGACTGTCCCGTCACATCTGATGTCAGATCAAAGGGGATTGGCACCGTTTGGCATTTTTGGCACGCGTAATGGAAACCCAACCTGATTTGATTAACACAGCTGCAAACTAATGAGTTCACATCCCTCTCAGCCAACCACAAACAGCCACAGCATCAGATAGGGAGTATATATTCAGCATCTGTCATCTTAGAAAAGTCAAAAGAAAAGAAACAGAGTGACACTGCGAGAGAGAAAGAGAGAGCGCGCGCGCACGGGAGAAACGTTGTCAACAAATTGTAAGTTATTCAATTTTATTTTAACCCGGAAGGTTAGAGAGGCCAGCTCCCTCTCCAGCATCCTGAACCCCCCCGCCTGAAGGTGCAGGAAGGGCTGGTCCCGTGGCTGCACCCGGGCCCGTCTGGTCTGGCTGCGCGCGGGCTGTGCAGCGGGCTGTTGGGCCGCTGTGCATCCTCCTCCTCCTCCTGACAACATGATCTTCAGTTTTACGTTCTAAAAGCTTTTTTTACACATACATTTGTACTTGTAGGGCTATACGTTTACGTTTTTAGTTCACAGAAGCTGGCTATTGTTGTGTTTATGTCATAATGAAGTTCATCAAACGTTTTCACATCTTTGATTTTGTGATTTACATGCCAAAGTGATCACAGCTCATTTGGGAAAGACAAGTTCATTTTACAGGCTATGCATCATCAGCCCATGGAGGTCTGCTCGCAGTTCCGTATATTCGGACACTGCAAGCTTGGACCTCCCGGATTATGATGATCATTATTACTGCGATGAGATCATTCTGATTAATGACTGACCATTAAGACGTGTTTCTGATAAATATTTTAATGTGCACAATAATAACCTTTCACACTGTAATGATATTTTTATTTGATATCTTTTGCATATGTGTGGCTGCTCCGTGTGTGTCTGAGCAGAGTGCACACGCGTTGTGCACCTGCCTAGAGACACATATTAGTAACTTATTTAACAGCGAAATATTGCGCCGTTGACTTTAGACCAGGTTTTTGTTGGTCAGTGGCGCATTTACTTTTTACGTCAACTAACTAGCAACGCGCCATGACTGCGCCTGACAACTCCTCATTTTTAGACCAAGTTAATTTGCTAGTTAGATGATGGGGGCGCAGGGCGTGAAAATGACAACTGTGCCTGCATCTAAATAGCAATGACACTTGCGACATGGATTATGCGCCCTCCGCCGTCCGCTAAATAGGGCCCCTAGTCTCTAACTGTGTCTGGCTGCTGTTTGTTGCTGAGCAGGTGATGTACAGTGGGTGTTCCAGAGCTGAAACAATACTATGAGAGCAGTGATACCTTTCCTAGTGTTCCATTGTTCTCATTCTAACAATTATACTATTATAAAAATATTTATTATAGACCCTCAAGGTAAGAATCTATCCACTACTATGCTCCAAATTGATAAGAAGCTCGAAAAGCCCTTAAAATGGCTCAGAGTGAGAAACATTGCATTTTAACAAATTATTTAAACTCAACACATTTCTACTCATGTGCTGCCTGCCATCTGCTTTTATTAAGTGTAATAAACTTTTTGCTTCATGCATCTGTCATACACATGCGACTAAACCACTTTCCTCAGAGTCTGCATGGGCTACGCTGTGCAGCAGCACATTGTATGACACTGTAAATTAGCTAAAACAACTGAAGCACTATCCTGCTGTCATGTCATGCATATTTGCACGGCTGACCTTGTTAATTTCCCTTCCCCTTCCTGGAAAACTTTGTTTGATTAAACTACTCACCAGAACAACCAGGACAGCTACATATGGTGGAAACACTTTATGTGCTAATGTTCTATGAACACTAGGCATTCAACAATACAACAAATTATTACCATACATTATTCATAATTATTCACTCAGTATTCATCTATTCAAGGTCATAGGCACTGGCTGGTGTATACACCAAATGGATGCTACTGCCTTGTCACAATTAATCATAAGAAACAGGGAACTGGTGGGCAGCCTCGAAGCTCATGTCATAGATTCTTCATCATTACAATGGTGGGTGTAAGCACAGACAGCTTTAAGTGCATCGTGGCAGTTTGATAATGGTCGGCACATGCAATCATTGCACCATTAGTGTCATTCCTTCTGAAAAACAGCTTGAAGCAAAAAAAAGAAGAAAAAACTTAAATGGTTTATGAGTAATGTCAGTTAGAAACAAACACATTTAACACAGACTGAAAGTTGGCAAATGGCACAGATGCGCAGGATCTGAGACTAACAAGGACTTTTTTATCACTGTGTCTCCAGCCTCAAATGCATTTCAAGCCAATTCATGAGCAAGCAACTCAGAACGGGGAATGGCATCAATTTAAGTGGGAGTGAATGACTCTGTCATTAAGTTATTGTAAAATCAGCTGGCACAGAGCAGCTGCTAGTGAACAGGACCAGGAAGTGTTACATCAGCCAGAGTCAGAATGAGTATAACACCTGACATCCAGGCATGAAAATCTGAACAATAGATGGTTAGCAGCATTTACACACATTCATAAAGACAGAAAAGCCTTCTATTAAGATGTTTTTGAATTAATAGCATGTTAACAGTGAGCCAACACAGGCCATCACAGCATTGGTGGGCAAAATGCCTAATTCTGAAGCTCACAGTGCCAAATTAATCAAATATGCAACATGGATGTGAACAAAACAGATAACAATAACCAGATGTCATTTGCCATTGGGTGGACTGAATGAAAAATAAAGCTGTTTGGATGTGTCACTGTACAACCCACTCTTCATGCATTTTGTCTGTAGCATTTCCTTTCAACTTAAATTAAATGATTAAAGGAAACTCTCATATTCTTTTCCCCTAATTGTTTGTTAAATAAACATTTAATCAATTACATTTTGAGTCATCCCAGCTTGTTCTTATTTGAAAGTCATCAAAAACTGCTGCTTGGCCAGTGATTTTGATGTCAGACAATGCTGAAAAAAGGCCCTTTATAGTGTGATACAGCACAGGGCAGCATCAGTTTATAACCCTGCCGGGGTGGCACCGGTTCCAAACTGATGCCGCCCCATTCACAGTGGTATGATGTGCTGCTGGGTGTTGAAAGTTTATAATCTCACCCGTCAGCATCAGTTTGAATCACTGCCAGTAAAAAAGTAATAATAAGAAGCTGGAAAGTCCCTGTAGGCTGGGCAGGAGGGGTGGTGGATGGTTCCATCAAACTGGACTTTCACCTGGGAGCCAGGTGTTTGCTTCTCATATGGTTGTTAAGCCAAAGGTGTGGGTGTGACGTTTGTTTCTAAACCTAACCATGCGCTTTTGTTCCCAAAACCTAACCACGTACTTTTGTTCCCTAAACCTTACCACATGCTTTTGTTGCCAAAACTTAACCACATGCTTTTGTTCCATAAATTTAACCGCATGCTTTTGTTACCTAAACCTTAACATGTGCTTTTGTTCCCTTAAACTAACCACATGCTTTTGTTGCCAAAACTTAACCACATGCTTTTGTTCCATAAATTTAACCGCATGCTTTTGTTACCTAAACCTTAACATGTGCTTTTGTTCCCTTAAACTAACCACATGTTTTTTTTCCTTAAACCTAACCACATGTTTTTGTTCCATAAATTTAACTGCATGCTTTTATTACCTAAACCTTAACATACACTTTTGTTCCCTTAACCTAACCACATGCTTTTGTTCCCTATACCTAATCATGTGCTTTTGTTGCCAAAACTTAACCGCATGCTTTTGTTTCCTTAACCTTACCAAATTTTTCCCTGAACTTGACCACATGCTTTTGTTCCCTAAACCTAACCACGTGCTTTTGTTCCCTAAACCTAACCATGTGCTTGTGTCTCCTTAACTTGACCATGTGCTTTTGTTCCCTCAAACTTACCAGGTGCTTTTGTTGCCTAAGAAAATAACCATTAACATAAGGTGTTTTACCAATGTAAGTGTATTTTGAAAAGACTGAATGCCTAGTGCGTCATCTGTCTAGCTGGTTGAGAACATCATCCTGATGGAGACATGAATGTCTGAAGCATTTGACAATCCAGAACAAAAATGTCAATCTCATGGTGGTGCTAGGTGAAAAGTCAGGAGATCACCAGAGTCATTAGGATTCATTCTCTGAGGACCATGAACACCTGTCCATGTCAATCTATCAAGCACATGTTGGCCTCTAGTTTCGCAGACTGGGCGAGGCGGGGGCGCAGCGCACCTGTGCTTCGGCAACTGGGTGTGGCCAGGCGGATTTTGCAAGTCTGGCACACCATGTGTGCTGGCGCAGCTACTCCTCTTTCCCACCTCCGTTCCTCCTACGCAAGTTGGAAAGAGGAAAGAGAGAAGGCGTGGACACCAATCAAATGAGCCCCTCTCCTCGCCCTTAAATGCGTCGCGCGAAGGTGTAATGAGAGTTTATTCAATTTGCCATGGCAGAAGAGAGCAGCAGCGTCAGACGGCCAAACTTCTCCCAGGAGGAAACTGATGTTTTGGTCCGGGAGGTCCAAGCTCACAGTGTCCGAATATACGGAACTGCGAGCAGACCTCCATGGGCTGATGATGCAAAGGTAGCCTGGGAGGAGGTCACCACAATTGTAAATCAATGTTGCGTTTCTTTCGTGCTCGTGCTCTCTCTTTCTCTCTCGCAGTCTCACTCTGTTTCTTTTCTTTTGACTTTTCTAAGATGACAGATGCTGAATATATACTCCCTATCTGATGCTGTGGCTGTTTGTGGTTGGCTGAGAGGGATGTGAACTCATTAGTTTGCAGCTGTGTTAATCAAATCAGGTTGGGTTTCCATTACGCGTGCCACAGGGGGGACAGTCGATATAGAGATACATTTGTGTGTTGATTGCAGATAGTTGCATTGAATAGTGGTTTTTGTGGGTATTTATTGCATTGTTAATGTGCCTGATATTCTGGAAACCTGCCTGTGAGGTTTTGGTGACGTGTGCGCACTGTCCGCCGGGAAACTAGAGGCCGTTGTGTCAGTCTGGACTAAAGTGGTGGACCAATAGATTGACATTGCCTTTTATAAAAACATGTCATTAACGTGGCTAAATATGATACATGCAGGGCTGATTTAAGCATTTTTGAAACCCTAGGCTATTTTTAGTATCTGCCTTTGTCAAAACTTGCTGCAATGTGGGACAGGCAGCTCATTTTTACCCTGACAGGCCAATGAAAACCATTCTAGAGAAAAAACAGCCATGACAATGAAGAAACATTTCAAGTCTCTGCATCTATTCATGTGCATAAAAGCATCTGGGACACAAACATTATTGTTTGATTGTATTCAAATTTAGTATTCTCATTCAACAACACATTAGTATGTCCACATTTTATACCTAAGTTCACGACCCTTATTGAGAAAGTCATAGAAAAGTGCAAAAGGCGGTGTAACTTGTATTTTAACTTAAAAGCAGAAATGAGCTGTTTTTTGAAAGACATACATTTGGTAACTTATTTCATTTCCTCACTACTTTACATTATTCTGCTACACAAATAGTCTTAATATACATTTTTTGTTTTATTTTGTTTTATTTTTTTCTAAATTAAGTGTGTAAAAATAACGTAGTGAATATGTAACCCTTATGAATGTTTTCATTTGTAAGGTGTGACAGAGTGGATGGTCACTCTGGGAATGTGCATAATTTTAAATACCCAATCTATAGCTATAATGTAACCATTGTTATAGAAGGGTATAAGAATGGGGCAAACTGCTAGAGGGAGACCTTCATCTCAGAAAATGCTAACAAAAGTTCTGGCTCCATCACAGCTCATTTGTAATGGTCAGGGAAGAACAGCCACAGACGTGAGTGTAACCAACTTCTCCATTAACCTCTTGGAAGTTATACAGTGATGATTAATAAGTCATGTAATGTTTCTTTTTTTTTTTTCCTTTTTTTCATTCCTTCAGTAAATGTTATTTTGTAAATGTAGACTGGCAGCAGTTTAAATGATTTATTTCTTCATAAGATAAAAGAAAGTACTGAATACCCTTAAATTCTTAACACTGGTGTACAGATTCTTTTATGTACAAAATGGCAGCTGCTGTAGGGTCGATACACTCAGTGTTTAAAGTGTCATAAGTGACATAAGATGACACATACTTTGCTCATTCTCTCCTTATCATTTGATAAACTGTATAAAAGGATGCCTTCAAGGACTTTATGGACTTCAAAGAGCATTTCAAAGAAACTACGTCTGTGATCCAAAAACTATTTTTAAAAAGTGTTTGTTGTTTTTTTTTCCTTTCTTTTCTATACACCATTTGAAGGTATCTTTTGGTTGCTGGGAAACAACATCATTGTTACACTTCGACTCCCGGTCCAGTCACTACTGCATGAATATAGCATATGAAATGCTGAACTTTAATGCGTCTCAACTGAAATACACACTGTTGGAAAATTAGTTGTAAGACCATGTCACTCAGTGGTAGGTGGTACCTTGGACAAGGTACAAACTTGTCAAAATAAAAGTCTACGCTTCTCTAAAGAAACCAACAAAGCATGGATTACGGCTGCAATCCCTGGCCACTCACTCCGATTGTGTCATATATTGACATTTGGTCATGGACTTTCCAAGTCGACATATGACCTTGGACTCCGTGTCAACTTCTCCCTGTTACATGCATTGTCTGTTTTCAAAATTGCTTCCATTTTCAAAGGAAATGTATAGCTTGCATACAGTGTCTTTCAAAATAAATGTACTACATCAGTACAACACCACAAACTGACTTTTTTTTCCCTTCAACAACAAATGCACATGGTTACATTTAGGCAACACCTGCACATAGATGGGTTTACGCAACAAAAGCACGTGTTTTTTGGTTTAGGGAAAAAAGAATACGGTTTGGTTCAAATGGGAAGCAAACACCGGCCTCCCGGGTGAAATTCAATGGTTGTTGGACCCATCCATCACCCCTCCCACCTGCCCTTATCAGACTTCCACCGCTTAAACTTTCGTTGTTGTCCTGGTGCTTCCCACTGACGCTGCTGGGCGCCGTTAAACAATGACAGAGACCAGCCCATATCATGCAGGTGTGAGAGGAGGGCTTTTTCATCTGTGTCTGACGCCAGAAATCACTGTCCTAGTGCCGGTTTTCGATAACGTTTGAGTGAGACTGGGTTGGCAAGCCACACTTTGCACAACAACCTACTACTGAGCAGCAAGGTCCTATGACTAATTTCACCATTTCCCACAGTGTGTAATTTAGTTCAGGAGATCTAAATTCCATCTATTTACATGCTGTTTTCGTGCAGTAGTAGCTGGACCAGCAGTCTAAGTGGAACAACAATTGGCCTCATTCACCAATATTTTCCTACGTTATTTTTAAAAAAATGTGTTCTCAAGAAAAGTCAAGACAAAAGTCTACATCAGATTCATGATATTCTCAAATTCCAGAATTGTTTGTACAGGTGTTCTGATAATGATGAATCTGTTTTCCTCACAAGGGGAAGGCATGTGCTGGTTGATCCTAATTAGCATAGGTAAATGCCTTGCAAATCTCCAAAAAGGGGCATGAGACTGGAAATTAAATGAGAATAAGAAGTTGAGAGATTAAGACAAAAATGACGAACTGAAAGTGTAAAGAGGGTGGAGCACCGGTCCCCAAACATAGAAAAAAGAAAAAAAACAAAAAAACAAAAACAACTTCTGTTTTGAAGTGGAGGTACTTCTGCAGAAAATAAATGCCAAATAAGCTCTTATATTTGGTAACATCAGGAGTAGATATAAAATCACACAAAAATGATTTGCAAATATTTATAGTAGTGCAACTGTTAGGACTAAGGACAAAGACAAGCACCACAGCCCCCTCCAAGATGTGCATGTGAGTGTTGAGAGGTAGACAGAGAGTGGGGAGAGACAGAGACAGGGGGAGAGAAGGTGAAGGTACAGATAGACAACGTTTCTGTAAGCTATTGATAACTTATCACGGAATGCTGCTTCATTACTTTTGTCCCACCTGTGCGAACCACTGATATGTAAAAGTTTTGTAAAAGTATCAAAAAAATATAGATTTGTTTTTATAAATTATAGAAATATCAGTGGAATTTTAATCCTAAGTATCATACAACTGTATTTGTCAGCACAAAAGAGCTTAAGAGCACTCTTGAGCATGCATAGATTCTGTACTTACCTAGCAAAACCAATAAGAAAACATTGGTGAATGTCAGGATTAGGGTTGCAATGTTATGCGTTATATGTTAGGTTATTGTACCATGTACATTTGCTTATCTACAGCTGTATGGAGAATCTCGTATTTATTTTACTTACTTTTAAAAGATGACTTTTTACACATACCCCTAATTGAGAATGGTTTCAAGTTTCAATTATAGTAGTCTGAGTGGGCGGAAGTTCGCTGCATAGATCAGCCTCTCATTGGGCGAAGTCCCGCCCTATCACCTCCGGTTGTGTAGCAGTTTTCAACTGCCCAGAACGATTGTGATTGGTTGAAAGAAATACAAGCAGCCGGGGCGTTTTTTTCTCCAATCTTACAGTGAGAGTCAGCCCAGCCAGACCTTTCTTTTCTTGAGAAAGGGCTGGTGAGCGAGACTACAATTATAGTAATAAAACATATGTTCAACCAAAAATAACCCTTCCATTTCATTCCTGTAAAGGTTATTCTGGCTGATAAAAATAATAATTCTGTAATACCATGATACCACGAAACCGGGATATTATCTGAGACAGTTATCATCCTGTGAAAATCTTATACCATTGCAGCCCTAGTCAGGATAGTCTTGAAAATTATGAAAGTTGGTTTTATGAAGTAATTTCTTCTTAAGAACGGTTGGTGAATGAGGTCCAATGTCATTCCCAAGCGACCAAAGAACGCCTTGAAACTGTCTTTACATCGTATATTTAGGTTGAATCAATATGGAGGATTCAAGGAGAAAATATCTCAGTTATCTAAAACATCAGTTAGACAGACATGCTTTTTCTCAAATGGGAACTCTTTAGCTGTACTGTATGTCACTGATATCGATCTCCACTCTTGCATGTAAAACATGATACCAATCAGTCTGCACGTTCTGTTAATGTTGCTGAAAGACATTTATAGAAATACAAGAACATACAAAGTGGGATAAAGGGAAATAACAAAAGTAAAGCAACATCAAACACTTTACAAAGATAATAAACATTGTGGCCAAAGAAGATGAAAACATTCATTAAGTTTACATTAAGTAATAGCAATTTCTATTCGTCGAAATACCAGCTGAGTCAAATAAAACAAGTCTAAATCATACTATACACCCTGTCTAATAAATATATCTTATGTTCACACTCACAGCTGTAGCCACCAGTGTTGGACTTTTAACAGTGACTGTTGATAAAGGTCTATTGAAGGGTCAGAAAACTGAAAACATTACAGCCTTTCTCAGATCTGTGCACAGGCTTCCATTGTGTTAGAAGATTGATGTGAAAGGACCACTGCTGGTTGTTTATGAATGACTCTATGGTTCAGGGACAGAATACGTCTCTGACATGCTCTCACAATAAAAACCCTCCAGACCTCTCAGATCATTGGAGAGCAGTGGGCTAACTGTCACAGCCTTAAAACAAAACAGGGTAAGACAGGGTTTAGTTTTATGCTGCATGTGAACGGAACCTTCTAGAGGATCTGTGGCTCACCCTGAATCTGACTCCTTTTAAATTAGTCTAAAAGTTTTTATTTTCTTCCTCTGTGTGCTATTAAAATTTCAGACCACTTAAAATTGCTCTTTGCCCTTTTCTTCATTTTTTTTTATTTTTCATTTCTCTCTTTTATCTTGTTTTCTTTATTCCTTTTGAATGCCTTAGAGCACTCTGCATTAAATGGGATGTGTGAATGTTCTGTGTTTTTCCTTGTCTGTATTTCCAGTTAGCTGCATTGAATGTGTTAGTACACAGCACAGAGGTGGTGGCCCTGACTTTGTTCAAAAGCGTTAGCAGTCCATGCTACAAATCGTATTTCCCATGGGTGTTAATTAGATATGCTGCTAAATGTTATGTCGTGACTGCATTAATATTTATATTTCAGATTGAAATATACTGTTTATGTTCCCCTTTCCTTTGTGCCAGGAACTCTTGGAGATCCTCCGAGGCCTGCACAGGCCTGTACAGTGATTATACTTTTTTACAGTACATACACTTATTTAACCTTGATATAATTTATATGCAGAACCATACATTTTGTGCTTTCTCAGGTTTAAGCTCCTAATATTTGACTAAAGAAAATGTAGTGAAATACATGTGCCTGCAGATGATCGTAATGACTTCCTTTAAGCTGCCTGTGTATATATTGGGTAGTCTTCCATCAGTTCTTAATGCCAGACAGGTCAGAAGACCACAACATTCAACAAGTTTTTATTCTCATTAAATAATTCCCAGTGGTTAGATTAGATTAGATGAAACTTTAATGATCCCATGAGGGAAATTGATGGGACGTCACTCTGTAATTGTAGGAAAGTGGAATGGTTTCATACCTTGGGGAACTTGATAAGAACGGTCTGAGGACAGCAGGTCAAAAAATTTGCCATGCATTAGCAGATTCAAATACTTAACGATCATTATAAGCTCCCTAAACTCTGATGTTGCAGAGGGTCACAAGCTAGAAGGGGATGGAATTAATATATTATGCTGTAGCTTTAAAATGTTGGATTCAGGATGAGGTAACTGGGTTTCAGAATTAACTAAACCAGGTGTGGAAAAAGGTCTACAGGTTAAGCAAAGCATACAGTGCTGAAGGTGTGATGGTGTGTGGCAGCTGTGGCTCAGAGGTAGAGCGGGTTGTCCACTAGATCGGTGGTTCAATCCCTGGCTCCTGCAGTACACCTGTCAAAGTATCCATGGGCAAGACACTGAACCCTAAACTGTGCCTGAAGGCTGTTCCATCAGTGTGTGAGTGCTTGTGTATGGTTACCGGGTTGCACGTGGCAGCATATATAGTAGCCAGTGTGTGAATGTGTTTGAATGGGTGAATGTGATATTTAGTGTAAAAAGCGCTTTGAATGGTCAGAGGCCTACAAAGGCGCTATACAATGCAGTCCATTTACCATTTACCCCCATATCCCACATCAAACAAGCAGTATAAAAATCACCAGTGGTTGATTAAAAAAAAAGGGAAATACATTATTCATGTCTTTTCTGACAGTGCTATTTATGTGTTACACATAGTGTTTGTATTTATTATCAAAATATGCTTTAGGCCCCAATCATACAGAAAGTAGGGCTGCTCGATTATGGAAAAAATCATAATCACGATTATTTTGGTCAAAATTGAAATCACAATTATGCAAATGATTATGCGGCGCACGTGATGACATATTGTTTACACGACGGGATGTCATTTCTGTCTCTACATGGTCACACGTTTACAATTCTCCTCTGTTCTCTGTATCGCGCACGGCGGAGTTCGGCCCCAATGCGCACACAGATACGTGTACACACACACATACACACACACACACAGACCAACCTCTCGCGCTCTCCCTCAGCCATTTTCCACATGCTGTTTTTGAAATCTTCCGCGATCACCTGCCCCTCGCATTATTCGTAGTTCACAACCTTGACTGGCAAAAACCTTAGGTGTCTAATGTACAGAAACAAAAGGTACATAGCAATGCAAAAACCATGAGAAAAGCTTAATTCTCCCTAAAAACAATTACAAAAAGCCACCTCCAGCTGCTAAAACACTTTCTGTGTGATCGGGCCATAGCCTTTATTTTTCTTCTGCAAAGTGATTTTTACAAGGCTTTCAAGCTGCAGAGGAAAATGTTGGCACTGTACATTTCTGCAAACCACAAATGTGACATTTGCACGTTTCATGCGTCTTGCCTGCTCGAGACCAACAAAAAACAAAAGCTGTAGTTATCTAGCAAATCAATGCTGTGTTTCCAGCAGATTTTTTGGCACCAACGTGGGTCTTTTTCAGCCATCTGTTACTGCATTTCCAAAAAAGTGGCTGTTTTGAAATGTAAAGTTTCAATGTATCTGCTAAATAACACTGTGCCAATTTAAAATATTTGTGGTTTGCAAAAACATACAATGCCAACTTTTTCATGTGACTGGGTTGTATCAAGTGTTCCACTGAATCAAAACATAACAGTCCTGGTCTCACTCTGAAGTCACCAAATACCAGCACTTTGTCAGTGACTTCCAGTGTCAGACACTGACAAAAAAGCCGTCCTTTCACATTGGTAAGATACGCAGCCAGTCACAGTTATTGTTTAATGTGATGATCTGCAGATTTTCAACCAGGTCTGCCTCACCACTGGTTAAGGAGTGTGTGCAGATGATCCCATTTAAGGTTGATTTTTGTCTATTGTGCTGATGTTTAAATCATTTGATAATTCTTAGATTTTCATCATCCTTGCTATTCAAATGAATATAAAAACATGAATGCTGTGCAGCATTAATGTGATGTATACTATCTATTATTAGTAATGCCTGCACACTCGATGAGTCACAACTCTGCATGATTTGAGGAATTCATGGAATTATTTAAGAACCATGCCTATGTTGTATAATAATTAAAATATGTTTCATGTGCCTCATTTTCCACAGCGTAGCTGCTTTCTACTTGACTAAAACGCTGCAGGGCATTCAGAAAATTTTCTCTGTAGCTGTAATCAGACTGTTAGCCTTGCTGCTTGAATGTAAATAGATTGTCAGTGCTGAGTGCATGCAGTTCTGTAGTGGTAAATAAACTGGTGTAGCTTGTAATGGGGGGCTGGCATGTAAACAGTTCCACTTCGAATGACATGCATTGTTGCCATAGAAGGCTGATTCAGTATGAAATTGCCAGCGCCCAATGTTGCAGTGTGCTTTCCTTTCACATTTTATTTTACAATGAAATTGATTTCCAAGTGCTGCTGCATTGCTCTCTAATATTTGGAGTATATTGGGAATGTTTCCCTTTCCTGCCCTTGCAATGTACATTTCTTCGTACATACCTTTGAGTTTTTTTAGATGATCACTGAGCTCACTTTTACTTAAAGGGATAGTTCGTTAAGTGGGGTTGTATAACATACCTATCCATTAGACAGTATATTACATACTGTAGATGTCAGGTGGCACACCTTCAGTTTGGAGAGGCAGTTCTAGAGTCCAACATGGAAGCCAAATAATGTACTACTGTGAAAAGGTCAGCAACAAAATGTATTTTAGCCACGTAAAAAAAGTCCCACCTAATAAAATGATAATTAATATGAGTGTACCCTAGGATTTAGGATATTTTCACTAATTTACCATAATGTCAAACAGTGATTTCTAACTGCAAAATGACACATTTTGTCTTTGACTGAAAGTGGATGTTTGTGCCAAATTTAAAGAAATTACCTGAAGGTTTTCTTGAGATATCATGCTCACGAGTATGACATGGATGCAAGGTCACAGTGACCTTGACTCTTGACCACCAAACTCTTATCAGTTCATTGTTGTGTCCAAGTGAACATTTGTACCAAATTTGAAGAAATTCCCTCGTGTTCACGAGAAAAGGACATATATACATGCATACAGACAACTGACAACAGGCATCTGAAAGGCTTAGATCTGATTTACCAATTTCACACAATAAGACAACTAACTAATCAAAGCAGTGGTAGATCAGCAGCTCATGTGTTCAGCGTGATAAAATTACTGTTTCTGTCAATGGAGTCTGGTGGCTTTGACAAGAGCATATACAGAGAAATAAAGGCATCCCTGTCAGAATGGGCTATCGAACATTAAGGTGAAGCAGTGAAAATGCTCTCAATATAGTTAGTCAATTTTTTTTAACATGGCTAAATGACCCCCATGCACAGCAGCACATTGCTTAGCTTACATGCCAGACTCCAGCCTGCTTCTCCAAACTGGGGTTATGCCAACTGACATCTGCTTTATGTCATACACTGTCTATATAATCCTGATAGATATGAACCTTTATACAACCCTTCTTCAAAAATCCGAACTATTCCTTTAAAACTTTTAACAAACAATCCTTTTTTGTTTTGTCGTGTTTTGTTTTTCCTAAACAACTTATACTGAAATCACATTTCTATGTTTTGTTACACTTTGATAGAACGATAAAATGCATCCTGGATTGTTATCTTGAATATTACACCAGTGAAGGGTTAATAAAGGTAGGTTTATCCTCTACAACATCCTTCCAGTACCTGTAGAGAATACTGACTTAATACTTCATTGTTGTGTTTTTTCCATTGCTGCTGTCCTTGTGTGTCCCTAACTTGATACTCTACACAAACCCACAGATTTTCAAATACATCTATTTCATGATTTACATCTCAGACTGTCACCACATTTAACTCGCTAATACTGTTCTTCCACTGGAAATAAGATCCTAAAACCCCATAGCTTTCCCATTCCGACAGCATTATTCCGTATGTGTTTAAATGCTAAGCAGGAGTGACAGAGGCATCAATTTGTATGCATTCGAATCATCGTAGTTACAAGAAAGTCATTTTAAACTGATTTGGTCATCTATAAATTGATTACACCATGCCAGTTTTAGACATGTACCCCGAGCCATATGCTACTGTAACCTTTACAAATGTTGTGTGCCAGCAGTGGTTGATTACTCTGCTGGGAAAAATAAAATGTTACAGATAGGAACAAAATGAGTAAACAGAATGGTAATTTGTTCTGTATCAATTTGTGATATCAGACTATAAATCAAATAAGGCAAAGCTGAAACAGCAGCACTCTCTGTGTTATTAAAGGTAGATATGCAATCAGCATCATTTAAGCTCAAACTGACATTCCTTATGAAAAAAAAACTCCAAAACATGGCACACCTGGTGTCGCTAAAACAGACAACAAAGAAATATGCTCACAAATAATCTTTATTTATCTGTCCTTTGGGTAATAGGTAAAGTCAGCACTGTTGTGTTTATTCTAATGACTGTTTCCTATTTAGGATACAGAGACACAGATACAATTATCTGCTCAGATATAACAAGAAACTTTTCTTGTTTTCAGATGATTACTTACATGATTACATGGCTCGTTTTTAAGCTTCAGGGCTCTTACAGGAGATAAGAGGCATTTACAGTTCTTAAGATTTTAAGACATTGCAGAATGAAATTAATTATACTAGTGCTGTGCTGGTTCAAAACATGCCTTTTCCAAATGGGCCGATTGCTCGGCCAGTGTATTGCTGCTCACAGCTTTCTTGAGAACCTCTCATTCAGAACTTCTCTGCCTTGGGTCCTAAGCAATACACTTTTCATGACATAGGTGGGTCACAAAGCCAAGTCATGACTTCTCACAGTCAGAAACGTGGGTGAAATACAGTCTAGCTCATGGGAAAAACATCTGGGGCAAAGTTACGATTAGACAAAGTAGGCTACTGCCATGGACCCTAAACTAAAAGGGCCCCAAACAGGAATAGATTTATGATATGATGTTTAGATAGGTAAATTTTTGATTTGTGCTGCTATTTTAAGTCATGGTACCCTGAAATGACTTACAAAAAGCCACTAATGCATTTAAAAAAAAACACAAAACTCAATGATATACTTATTTCTGTGTACTTTTACTTCTGAGGAAAACATTGCAATACTACATTAACCTGACAGAGACATTTTACTGGTTATGTTGCAGATGCATATTATTAATTATAGCTGCTGCGCAGTGATGGGTTGGGTCCGGGCATTTTTAGGCAATTCTAAGCAACAAGCAGAAGAACTGGAAGACATTTAGGAATTTAGCAACACAATCTGCCTTTTTCATCAGCTGAGGCTTGAACTCACAACCTCTGAGACTAAGAATCAATTTCTATCTCACTGAGCTAATTAGTCAGTGACAATTCATGTTTAGCTTCACAAACTGACTAAGCCAGACGTGCAGGTTTAGCAGCCGTCCATGCATGGAAAAGCAGATTTCAAATCACTGTAAAAAATTCAGTTATCAAAACAAAAATCTGAAAATACACATATTGCATCTAGACAGCATGGAGATGTTGGTAATTTATTTTAACAATGATTGATTTGCTTCATAGGTGAAAAACTGATGTTTAACTAGTTGAGCTATGTGCAAAGTGAGAAGCCTCAGATGGTTTCACACTGAAGTATTGACACCGGATCTTTGTTCAAAGTCTGGTTTATTTTCAAGCATGAGAAGGCAGATTTTCTAGGAGAAAAAATACTTGAAGATGCTGCACAGTGATCAGTCACGCTCAGGCAATTTTAAGCAATAAGCTGGAGCACAAGAAGATGTTTACATTACAATGTGGATTCTGCACCAGTTGAGGCTTGAAACCACAACCTCTGGAACCTAAGACGGTCATCTACCACTCTGAGCTAATTGGAGTAAGCCATTCACTGTTGTGTAGGAAAGCAGCCATCCGTGCATGGAAAGGCAGATTTGAAACCACTGTAAAAAATTCAGTTATTAAGACAAAAATCTGAAAATACACATATTGCATCTAGACAGCATGAAGATGTTGGTAATTTGTTTGTAACAATGATTGATTTGCTCCATAAGTGAAAAACTGATGTTTAAAATTACCATTTTTACATTGACTCCAATTGTTCACATTAGAGCAAAATTCAAAATGCTGTCAAAAATTCAGTTTTTGAGATAAAATTCTGAAATTTGCCACACATCATCTACCATGACTCTAGAATTTTGTCTTTTTTTCATGAACATTGAAGATTTATTTAGCAAGAATTTGCATGTATATGTTTACAGTACCGTTTACAGTCAAACATTTTGATGCACTGTAGGCTAAATTTTTGATAAATCAAAAATCTGAGAGACATAGTTTTTGTAGAACAGTCTGAAGATGCTCTGTAGCAAGATTGGTGTCAATTGAGCAAAAATTGTGGGAGGCTCAGCACCATGGGGAGCAGAGCTTTCAGTCGCTCTGCTCCCAAACTCTGGAACTCTCTCCCCCCGGAGCTCAGAAACATGGACTCTCTACCCCATTTCAAATCACAACTCAAAACCCATCTGTTCCAAATTGCATATTCCCTTTAATTGCCCACATCCATTTTTACTTTGTGTCACTCTTGTCTGTTGTTTTTATTATTTTAATTTTGATTTTAATTGTGTTTTTAATGCTCTGTGTCCTTAAGTGTTGAGAAAGGCGCTTTTTAAAAAAAATGTATTATTATTATTATTAAGAAGTTTTACAGTTTATGAAAAAAAACAGTTATGAGCTTCATAATTTTTAATCGGTTTAAATGTACAGAGTTTCTTCAGTATTGGGGCTACAGTTTGATGAAAGTTGTGAAGTTGTAGCACATATGGTTGATTTGTTATGAATTTTCAAAGTTTTGAACTTTAGACACTTGCTGTAGCGCCACCATCAGGACTATTGGCTTGAGTTTACAGCTGAGGATATCTGGCATGAGACTGGACCTCTGCGCAAAGTTTGGTGAGTTTTCACCCATGGGAAGTATGATTTCCTCGGAAGAAGAAGAATAAGAAGAAGAAGAAGAAGAAGAATACCTAGGATTACAATAGTGTCCTGGCAGCTTAGCTGCCCGGACCCTAATAGCACAATATATCAATTAAAATACAATGCATTATTATTCATTAAACTATCCAGCATTATATTAGAATTGAAGGCTTCACCATGAGCAGACGTAAGTAAATTTAAGTACATTGTGCTGATAATACTTCTCTTCCACTCTTTACTTTAAGTAAAAATTACGCTAAAAAAATTAGAATACTACTTTTACCACTGCCAATACCAACATTCCCAGTTCGAGAGAGGGTGACCATAAAGCAAGATGGAATTTGCCTGGCATCCCCAAATCACTAAATACGCCACTAAAAACACACATTAGTCGTAGCTACTCGCGGTCAGAAACACTGGTGAAATACACTAAGCTGAGGTATTAATTTCAAAAAAGACCTGTTAGTTGTTGCTTTGACATAACCACTATGGCTTTAAAGGAGGGCATAGATTTAACTAGCTGATTTTCCTGGTAGTATCTTTAGTTCTATTAGCTAGAGTTGCAATGACAGAGTGGCACTGTCCACTTGACCGTATTTGTTGACTGCAGGGATGTGAAGAAAAGCTTGGTAACATGTATCCAGCATCAAAAGTGAACAGTTAATGAGCCACATGCGGCCCGCTGTGAAAGGCATGCTGCTTGCAGAGCCCTGTGCTTCACTGGGTCTGGGAACAAAAGCTTTCGTTCCTAAAGCTACACCCCTGATGCTTGAAATGTTTGAGTTTGCAACAATTCAACATCTCCGATCTCTCTTTCTTCCATTTGTCGAAAGTACCATAGCGAGCGACAGATGGTGCCTCTTAAACTCAAGGAAGGATCCTTAAATGGCTGAATTTCAAGGGGGTTACGTCATCAGACCCCGCCAAAGGACTGTTCAAATGTCAAGGATTTACCAGGGTCTCAGACCATGATTAGCTTGTTAGGGCTATGACTTGTTCACAGTCATCGTTAGGGAAGGCCATGTGATGCAAATTTCAAAGCTTTATAAATAATCTGCCTCCTGAGACCTTGTCCCAACAATCAGCAGCCATGTGCTCCTCTAAACAATTGCCTAGCACTTTGAAAACAAAAATAACTGATGCCCACAAAGCAGGAGGAGGCTATAAAAAACAGTAAAAGGTTTTCAGGTAGCTATTTCCTTCATATGTAATGTAATAAAGAAATAGCAGTTGACAGGAACTGCGGAGATTAAGTTAAGGTCTGGATGGAAGACAAAAGACAAACTTTCTAAGAGAGCTGCTCGTAGGATTGTTAGAAAGGCAACTCAAACCCCGCCTTTGACTACAAAAGACCTGCAGAAAGATTTATCAGACTCTGGAGGGGTGCTGTACTGTTCTACTGTGCAGTGACACCTGTACAAATTTGACCTTCATGGAAGAGTCACCATAAGAAAACCTTTCCTGTGCCCTCACCACAGAATTCAGTGTCAGAAGTTTGCAAAGGAACATCTAAACAAGCCTGATATTTTTTGGAAACAAGTCCTGTGGAGTGATGAAGTTAAAATATAACTTTTTGGACATATTGAGTAAAGGTATGTTTGGAGAAGAAAGGGTACAGAATTTCATGAAAAGAACACCTGTCAAACTGTTAAACATGAAGGTGGATCGATCATGCTTTGGGCTTGTGTTGCAGCCAGTGGCACAGGGAACATTTCACAAGTAGAGAGAAGAATGGATTCAATTAAATTCCAATAAATTCTGAAAGCAAACATCACAGCATCTGTAGAAAAGATGAAGATGAAGAGAGGATGGCCTCTACAACAGGACAATGATCCTAAACACACCTCAAAATCCACAATGCATTACCTCAAGAGGAGCAAGCTGAAGGTTTTGCCATGGCCCTCACAGTTCCCTGACCTAAACATCATTAAAAGTCTGTGAATAGACCTCACAAGAGCAGTGCATGCAAGACAGCCCAATAATCTAATAGAACTTCAAACCTTTTGCAGAAATTATGGGCGAAATTCCCCTAAACAACAAGTGAAAGACTTTTAGATGGCTACAAAAGTATTTTGAAGCTGTGATACTTGCTAAAGGCGGCGCTACTAAGCACTGACCGTGCAAGGTGCGCAAACTTTTGCTTCAGGCCTTTTTCTTTTTTTGTTATTTTGAAACTGTAAAGGATTGAACTTTAAAAAAAGTAATCAAGCTTAAAATATTGAAGAAATATGTAATTGTAAACTCATGCCTTGTACTTTTTTCTTTTACTTGCTTAGCTATTGACAGTAAACAAAATTTTGATCAGGAGTGACCTAACTTTTGCATGCCACTGTACATATACATACATACAGACAGAGATTCCTTGTTTATACTAAGATGCATTTCTTAGGTGAATTCTGTGTAATGAAATGCCTCATAACGCATTCAGGGTATATTTCACTCAAACATACCTATAAGCTGATACACTAACATAAGCGTACACTACATAATGGTGCATTTGTGGGCTGATGATTGCACAGTCAAAGCAAAGTGACAGTGCCCTTCTAAAATCACTTCATAGAATCAATTTTCTCCTCAGCACATTGAATATTGGAAAACGGTGTAATGCCTTACATCAGAGCCCAGAGCAGCAAAATCAAAGTGAAGCTTTGTTTTCCATTACCGGCCGGCCCAGGAAAAGAAAACAATAGTGCACTGTTGCAATATTAAGCAGCCACTTTCCTTTAAGTGTGCTCCAGTCATGTGTTGCAAGGCAGCTGGTTTGTCAAGGTTAAAGTAAACTGGTATGTCACTTGTTGGAAAAACACACACAAGCACACATTATGGTGTTTGTCTCTTGTCTGACCAAATAATATCCTGCTGTGTGAGATACTGTCATATTATTAGTTTTCACCATCTTGCATGTTAAAAAATCCCTCACATACTAGTCAAAACTGCAACCAGCAATGTAAAATACATTCTTCCACTAAGTGTGACGTGGCACAACTTTTCCGCATCACTTTTAAACTGTCTTGAATAATTTGTTAATTTCATAAAATATAGAGAATACATTTGTTAATTATTAAATTTAATTTTGTTTCTTGCAGAGCTGCAAACATGTCACTGTAAACAGCCAATCAATAACACATTAATTTCTGAGGGCTTGCAGCAAACGGAACAGGGACAAATCATAGCTTTCCTGTGTAATGCTATTAAGTACTTTTTGTCTAAGTGGCATTATCTCATATTCTCTACATGGTCTTTGAATCTTCATTTTGCAGGAAGTTACTGTGTTCAATGTGTATCTATAATTGCCTTTGTAATTATGTGCCTTTTACACAGAAAGCTCTAACATTTGTCTAGGAACAAATATTCCTTTGAATTTCACAGCAGGTCTGAGGTTTCAAAGGGCAATTACAGCAACTGTGGCAAACAAATCCTTATTTATGTACTACAATATGATTCATTTCTTCCTTCAGATTTCAAATGCTCATTAAAATTACTCAAATAAATATTTTTTTTTTTCAAATAGATATAAATTATTAACTGTTCTGTGGTGGAGTGTGGCACTGCTTTAAAAGGGTTTTGTTTCTCTAAATATTTTCTAAAAAGTAAAGGCAGTTTTGTATCATGAATGCAATCAATGGGCTTTAGAAGCTGAATAAAGCTATTCATTTTTTATTAATTTGCTCTCTCTGCAAAAACTGTACCAAACTCATTTTTAAGGACATACTAATACTCAGATGTTCTGTTTTGGTTAAAATAATACAGGTGCTACATTCTGCATGAGAACAGATTTCACATTATCATTCATTTAAGAACTGTTTTTTTTCTTCACTTATTAGTCACACATATTGTGTATCATTCCTGTTATACTACAAAACAAAAAAGGACCTATTTATCAAAACTGAATCCCAGAAACTGAAGGAATCTGAAGAATACATTTGTTTGTAATAATAATGCACAGCTTCCCGAATCTCTCTTTCGAACAAAAAAAGTACCCCTAAGTGTTTCTGTCAGAAGGTTGAACACATTCTGTGAAAAAAGAAACACTTCACATTCTTACAGTATGTCATATTAACAATACTGCACACAATGGTAAAGAGAGACTACCTCTGCAAGCTTTTTTTTTTTTCGTCACTGTGCCCATGTTTCACAACCTTGAATTCACAGAGGTCACTAATGATGCATTCCTACTGTAAATGTCCTCAGTCCAGCCATAACCAAACACAGCATGCAGAGCATAATAGTAAAAACACTGGACCCAGACTGGCCCAAAAGAACTGCACTAAGTTTCAGATCAAACTCCTGTGTTTGGCCTTGAATTTGGACAGGGAAGAGAGCCCATCCCATGTCTCATGTGTCCGCCAGTCACCCTGCTTGACTATTCCATTATAATAACCAGATTATAACCTGAGCCAGCCCAATATCCTATGTTATGTTTATTTCGTATGATTCTGCACCTCACAGTTTACTCCAATGTTCAGCACCAAGTAGTGAGCTTTATGTTGCAATACTGAATGTAGGGGCGTGTCACGCAGGGGCTACATCAGTTGCTTGAGCAGTGGGTCAAGTCAAGTCAAGTCAATTTTATTTGCAGAGCACAGTTCATACACAGGTAAACACAGTGTGCTTTACCGTAAAACAAAGAAAACAAACAATGAAATAGAAAACATATAAAATACTCAATAAATAAATATTGTTTAAATGGTAGAAAGCTGTCTTGGTGATGTGATGCTGAAAGTTAAGATTAGCATCTATACTACACCCAGATTTCTGACATGCTTACTGTGGTTCAGAGAAAATGATGATAACATGGATACAATCTCCTGCCTTTGTTTTTTTGGACCTACGACTGGATTTAAGGTAGAGTGGGAGCCAATAATAACAGGTTAGAACAGCCACATAGCAAGTGTGAGCAGCACTGCTCAGCTGCAGCTCATCAAGACATTCGTCATGTCGTTCATTTTTTCTGTGTGACACACATGGCTCTCAGCAAAACAATGAAAATGATTTTTTGATAGTCATGTTGACATCATACCAGCAACATTAAACTTCATGGAACAACAGTTCAACAGTTTCAATGTCTGTAGTGTATGTCATAGACTCACAAGTCAGTCTTTAGACGCTTTGCTTAACTAAAGACTGATGACTTTCTCCCTGATTTTGTGTTTAGATGGGCGGGTACAATTTCAGAGTTTAAAAAAACTCCCTACGTTGCAGAACCAATAGTAAATCTGCAGGGCGGTCCTTTGGTGGCTCGCTGAACTCTTGTGCTTGTAAACATAGTCCGACTAGAAACACGTGTAGTGGTACGAAATGGCTCAAGTCGCTGTAAGTCCTTCATTTCCACAATCTTGTGGACTGAGCACACGTTTGATAAAACAGAGTTAAATCTCTTGGCACCCATTTTCAAGCTCTCTGTGTGTTTGTGTCCTTGCAGACGAGAAAAGGGGGAGCACACATTTCCGGGAGGGCGTGTCCTTTTCAAAAATGCAAGAGGCGTTGCTTTGTTGCCGGCCATTTTCGCTGGTGAGTTAAACACACTTTAGAAAGGAGTGTCCCCAGACTATCAGAAGGCGGAGATCTCTGATTGTCTGGTGGCGAGACTAAGTATGTCATAGAAATGAAAATAATATACATATTTTATCTATTTTTAACTTAACCCTGTTTCTGTGGACAAAATTCCTTTATTTCTATACATTAGGCTTTCATTGTGGCTTTACATAATGCAACTTAGTGTAGAAACTTGGGTTGCCAAGCATTCTGGTTTTCCCAAGATTCTCTGTTTTTTTAAGCAACTGTCCCAGAAAATGACTATACTTTCCCGGGACATGAATTGTCCCTTTTTTTCCCCCCTTTTTTTGTTAAAATGCATTTCTAATTTAGAATATCAGAGTTCCAAATTAAACCAGATTCTTCTACTGTTATTCTGTTTTTTTTCCTCTTTACATTTAGACATCCTATCAGTAGACAGGAAAAAATGAGGAGAACACAGCAGTGACAGCTAGCCATATGCCTTTTTAATTGGTAGCAGAAATACTAAAGTTTAACTTATACCCTTGCAACTTCTGAACGGGCTACTGCTGTCTTAGGTAGACTATCCAGTCAGTTCATATTATTTTGTGCAGTTAGTACTTTCCGCCATACTGTGAGAGCTTTACACTCAATAACTGACACATTGGAGTGCAGAGATTATTTTATTTTGAAAGCCCCAGAACTAATGTTGCAGTTAGGCTTCTCTCGTGTCGTGCTGCTGTTGGGATGATTAAGATGTCTAACGTCAGTTTTGACAAATCACAGCATGCATCAAAACCCTGGATCACTCTGAAATGACCTGACAAAAACGGTTCGTAGGTTTCTGTGAGTTTTTCAACTTTATGATAAGTGATCATTTATTTTTCAGCCACTGATGTACTTGGTCTGTGCGTCTGTGTCCATGGCAACCAGTCTCTTTAACCCATTAAAGACTAAATGGAGTTCATGCATTCCTTGTTTTTGTCATGGACATGGTATAAACCCAGCATACTCGTGTTACTCCTATATTTATAACTATTTTTATTACTTCAGTAAATGGTCTGATGTAGTTGAGAGGAGAGCAACAGCTGTATCTGACTGCTGAGTGTTATCAGCTTGGCTGCACATCAGGACAAATAGAGGTAAGAAAGGCAACAGGGAGCCCTACAACTGTTAACATAGTATATTTGCAAATATGGTTTAACACCCTGTGTTGCACGTCAAATGTCCCACTTTTTCACAAATCAAATGTGGCAACCCTTGTAGAAACATAGGGGCTGGCCGACAGCACCACAGCTGTGCCACAGCAGCAACACTGTCTGTGTGAACACCACACACGTACAAGCTGCAGCAAACCAGCAAGGCAGCCATGACGCACAGGACAAGGTTAGTCAGGAGGCTGTCCTCCCAAGAAGAAGAACAGCAGCAGTCGTTTCGGCATGTGCCCCAAAACAACATCTGTTTACTTTCAAGTGTCAGTGCCCCTTAATGGCTGTGTGATTTACAACAGGAGCAAGACAAAAGTCACATGATGTTGTTATAGAATGACAAAGTGGGCATAGAGGGGAGGCTGGGGGGGATGGACTGACTTTAAGGTAATAGTTCAGATTTTTCAGTGCAGCTGTATGAGGTAGTTATCTATAGTCAGTGTATTACATACAGCAGATGATGAGTGGAAGGCTCCGTGTTGCAGATGGGACAAGCACCCCAGAAGCTCAGCAGTGCATGTAAAATGTATTTTAACCACTTAAAAAACTTCCAAACAATAAAAACCTTGACGCTACATTTTCTCAACCGTGTAACTTCCACATTCTTACACAAAAAAGCCTGACTGTGCCGTGGACTGTGTTTTGCTGCAGGTCAGCTCTTCAGGTCAGAAAGTGCTGTTTCACGTTCAGACTGAAACAAAACTTCACTTCTCTAAAAGATGTCTAAGATGGTGCATGTTCCTGTTTTTCCAGACAGTGGCTACTTACACTGAATATAGACTCTCCACCTGCAAGACTGAGACAACTTGCTGAGATGCCACTTGCTTAAGAGCACTGCTGTGCCAAACCATCAAGTGAAATTACGCTACATGCCTACAAAAAAAAAAAAAGAAAAAAAGAAAAACGACTTAGAAAACAATCAGTAAAGTCTGAAGCGCTGCCATCTTCTGATTCTGAAAGTTCTTGAACTTGTGTTTTATCTAATCAGGCTCTTTCCTAAACCTTACTATATTGTTTAGGGGCTAAATCGAACCAAACCTAACCCATTAAACCAATAGTGTTTCAGTCATCAAACTTTAACCCTCTCTGACATTCACCAAGTATTTTACTTGTTTCTATTATATGGAGCTTCTCTAAGGTCACATGGTAGCAAAAAAGATTGATGTGTTAATACTTCCAAACAGATTCATTAACTTTGCCATTGGCTTTTCAATCCATATGCCGTGCTTCCCCTCTGACTCAGCACATTCACTCTCTCAACTCATCAAATACCAACACTTGGTCAGTGGCCCTAGGTGTTACATTACATTAGTAATAAACATACTTATTTTAATCCAAAATCTCTTTCTGAAGCAGTACTTTTGTTGCCTAGACCTAAAAGACAATTAGTCCTACTGGTTTGAGAATAACACAAAAAGACACTATGCATGTAACAAGCAAAAACCAACACACCATTTGTGAGTGTCCAAAAATGATGAGAGAGGGGTACCTAAAGCATCATAGTTTGGTGCAGAGGACCACTGACCAAGCATATTAATAACTGACCAGGCATAATAATGATAAGCATTGGCATCTAAGCCAATGTTATCCAGTGATGTTAGGATCTCTATAAAATACAGTTAAATACTAACCTGGAAATCCAGATGCCCCGCCCCTAGCAAATTCAAATTTGCTCTGCACGGGGATCTGGCCCCGACGAGCAGAGCCCATTGAATCGCCATCGGACCAATCAGATCAGTCTATCTGACAGAGGTGGGCTCTGGGCGGGCGTAACATGATGAGGACAGCGCTGCACCGTAAGAGTCTAAAAGTAAACAGCCAAGATGGCAGCTGTGAAGGACCGTGTCCATTCAATTTAGCTTTGGAAGAAACGCTAAGTCAACTACACTTATCTTATTCCTTGAGAAAGGAACAGAAGACCTAGAAGCCTTCGTTCCAGGAATGACGTTTTTGCCGTTTTGCCGACGGGATACGGCAAAAGCATAATATATCAGTTAGCCCCACTGGTCAGCAAACCAATGGGGCTAACTGCAATGAATACATCACCTTGTTTTTTGCTCTGATTGGCTATCGTACTATCCAATTGCATGCGGCGGCATTTAATATGCCTCAGTTAGTGCCGCTCCTTGGGTAGGAAGGGTGTATCAGTGAGGGCCAGACTCAAAATCTGTCTAGATTGGAGTCTGGATTTCCAGGCTAGTTAAATAAAATAACATACAGATGGTTTGGTATCATTAGAAAGATTTTGTTTTTTTGTGCCCACCAGCTCATGTAGTAGGGATTCACTCTAGATCTGTCTAATAAAGGCAAAATGGCAAAAAAAAAAAAAAAAAAAAAAATCTACAAAAGAAAGACAAACTTTTTATCATTTGAACCCATTTCTGTTAGACAACGAACACAGATGTCACTGGATCTCTTGGAATGGAACCTTTCCCATTCCCTCGCCTGAACTAAGACTTCTGTGTTTACCATCAACTCTATTAATAAAACAGACAAATAATTCCCACAGTGATACTTCCAGCACCCTAATAGCCTATCTCACATCAGGTGAAATAGGAACATTTAGTTACACGTTAGGGAGGCTTGTTGAGCCTTAAATTTATTCATACGATTATACAGAATTTTCATTTGAACCATTTTCTATGGTAAATAACAGCCATAGATGGTGGTTGTACTTTACAAAATAGGTCGCTACTTCAGGGGCAACATCAAATCTGAGCTCTGTGTAAAACTAGATTACAAACAGTGCACACGGATTGGGAATCCAAGGGTATGGATCACAAATCAGTTCGCACAGATTTACACATCAAGGTTTTTTCTACCGTGTGAACCCAGAGGGGCTCTGTACAATTCCAGTGTTGGAAAGGTGAAAAAAGTATCTGAGGCCTGAGTTTAACAGAATCTTCATGCATCCTTGTGTAGTGACAGGGTTGTCTGAACAGATCACCTGTCTGACAAGCTGCTCCTCATAAGCAGTCAGACTCAGTATAGTCTGTACTGCATGAGGACATTTTAAGTTACTCTCTGCTACTTATGATTGCAGGGTTTTTGCATTGCTGTGCATAATAAGGAGAACTGTGTTTAATTTCAGATTTTCAGATTAGCAGTAATGTGCTGTACAGCCTGGTGTCATTGAACTTAACACACCCACAGGTTTAACCCTTTATTAAAGCATTCTTGATACTTGGAGCCATAAAACAATGTTGCAGTATTCTGAATGTCAAATGGCACATCAAAGGAATGCAAAATAATTCTCACAACAGTGCCTGAAGCATGTTATCAGAAGAACAGAGTTTACATGATAAGTCCCGCAGAATAAATTTTACATGAGTTTGTTGTCTCAAATGCAGTTTGTTTCAGGATTAGAAAGTATCTCTTGTGTTACAAATAAATGTAACAGTTTTTGTCACAAATCTCATGAAACAAACACATGCACAGCTTCTCATGCAAAACAGTTTGTGTACTGTTGTTTTGTATAAACTGGAGCTGTGTACTATATATGAATTTGGTGGTGGATGCCTCAAAATTGCTCAGTCACAATATGAAGCAACAGTCATGTGATAACCCAGTTGCCAGAATAAATGTTCTTACATTTCTGCAAACCACAGATAGGCCTATGAAACACAAGCATGTTTCATATGTTGAAACTTTACGTTTCTTTAAGTAACTTTGATCAATGTGTGGTAAAGTTTTGGAACAAAAGCAATTTGGTTATGGTCAGGAAAAGGTCAAGCTTGGGCTTAAAAGGCCCAGTTTTGGCACCACAATCACAGCTGGAAATGCTGTTATGTCTCCTGAAAATCACCCAATCCTATCTCACCTAGGCACCACCCTGCACTGGACTCTATAATACTCTCCTCTAATCACAAGCACACAGTCGCCCGCTGAAATTTGCATTAACTTGGCACACCAACTATCTTAACACTTGTGGAGCCCACAGTATATAAGGCAACACCACCCCACCCCACCACACCCCCATCTGCTATCTTACACAGCGAGTGATGTTGGATTGACAGGGGCCCTGTTTAGAGGGCTCTGCCTGTGCTACAGAACTAGGGTTACAATATTGTAACCTCAAATCCATCTCACACAGGCTCTGTCCTCTAATAGACTCTAAAGAGACAAAGTGCAATGCATCATACTCTGAAAACCACGCCCACTGGAGAGAAAAACAATAGGTCCCAAGGGCTAGCTAGCCAAAAACATTAGGTTTCAGCATGTCAGTGTTTCCTCTAGGATTTTTTACAGCGGCGGGGGAGGGGGTGAGAGACATCCCTTGGCTGAATACCGAGTACCTAATATCGAATGTCGTTATTTAGTTTTTCATTAGTTTTTGCAGATGAACCCCCTCCAGATTAGTGTTGTCACGGTACCAAAATTGGGACCCACTGTACGATACCAGTGAAAATATCAAGGTTCTGAGTAGTATCACGATACCACAGTGAAAATGAGGCAGATGTGCCTTTTGTCATTTATAAAAAGATAAATCACTTTTCTATAATACATCAATGATATTTCAATGGAATAAATTACTTACTGACTTATTCATACTTCAAAAACAGCATCAATAAGTGATTAACATAGGGGGAATCAAAATAAAATAAATAAATAAAATAAAAATCAACCAGCCACCCTCCTCTTCTGACAAGTAAAGAACAGTCCCTAAAGTGCGGTGAGGTTTGTGGACCGTTACCTGCCACAGAGACAGAAATGTCGTTTCTCCTCTGATACGCCACATACTGTGTGCCACCATGGCTCTGCTGTTCAGGTACTTTTGGGCAGTCATGACAACAAGTTATTCACCTGGAGCCGGACTTCTCCATCGCCGGTAAGCCGTTATCAAGCCGTATTTGACAGGAATACGTATTCCTGTCCGTGTCTGTGACCCCCGTTCAACCCACAACCGGCGGGATTCGCTGTTTCGTTTCTGCTGCTAGTTGAAATTAGCCTGAGTATCAGACTGAAGCTCCCAGAACCTTCAGTCTGACATGGCTTCCATTGAAGGCGATTTACAAGGGGGAGGGAATTTGATTTTTTCCCTAACCAATCAGTAGAGATCAACGACTCACCCAGAATTTGACATCATTAGTATCCATGCCTCGGGGGTGCCGAAAACAAGCGAGCATTGCCCGTTTAAAATGTCTCCGTCGTCGTGCACGCCCAACTGTATCGCCGTTAAATCCAGTTTAGCAGCTTCCTTAATTTGGTCCTCTATTAACGCGAGTAGTGGCGAAATACCTTGATTACATCATTAATGTGGTCTGTAGGATCTGTAGCGGACGCCATTGTTGCTATCCTCACCAGTTACCCACCAGCATACAGCTTGACATCAGCGTGGCGCTGATTGGCTAATCGCTAGACCCCCGGCATTCATTGGTCCGTCCATCGTTTGGACGAGATAAATCGCAAATTCATTGCAGTATGCCAGACCAGAGATGCAAGCCTACTCAGTTGAGTGGGCGGGGTCTATGGTCTGGAACCAGGCTAAGTTGAAATCTGTACTCACACAACGTGCTGAATGATTTATTTTGCCCGCACAAAACTATTTTAGTCGCAAATGCGAGTGCGTTGACGGACAGAGTAAAATATCGCCACACTGCCGACATTTTACTCTGTCCATCAACGCACGCTGTTTGATTATGTTATCAAAACACGCCGCTATTATTCAGCCTTGCTTTTCACTTATTCCACCGAATACCGAATGTGTGTTTTTTTGCAATATTTGACCGAATATATTCAGTGCATCCCTAAATAGGAGCCTTCCCCCACTCCCCCCTCCCCTCACCGCTGCTCTCCTCACTACACTGTCTGCTGCGCTGTGCAAGTGTACAGATGTCTCACAGCAGTGGTGGTGCATTTGCAAAATAAATGTTTGACATGCAGTGTTTCCGCTACATTCATTTAGCAGCGGCGTGCCACCGCTGCTAAATTATTGTCGCCACTGCTGCTCCTTCAAAAGTGCTATTTCGCACCTTATGTCTATCTCAATGTCCTTTGGGAGACACCTCCTAAGGTGGTTGAAAATTGAACTAAGATCCTGTGGAACCTCTCAGCTAGTGAAAAGTTTTACAAATATAAAATCTTATTGGATCAAAAATTCATAATAGAGTCACAATTGACCTCGCTGGCAGTTCGAGGTGTCCTCCCAAAAGTTTTACAGACGTCTCTTTTGCAATGGTGGTCTATGGGGAAAATGCTTTTTGGGCTGCAGGAGACTTTTTTTTACTGCATTACTGAGAGTGGCCACTGGGAAAAATTGGAAGAATTTATCTTGTTATAGACGAGATACATTTTTCCTTGGTGACATTATGCCATCTACAAGCCAAAGAAAATTATCTCTTTTTTTTGCCTCAACTTTTACTGGAGTTAAACTCTTGAGACCTTCACAGGCTGAGCTCAGCTGCACAAGGTCATCCCAGGATGTATACTGCTCAGTAGAATGTGCATTCAGATGCCCACTGAGTTTTGGATGTTGAAGACTTAATATAGTTTCAGATTTTAACACAAAGTCTAATGTTTAATGAGCAGCATGAGAGGAACCACCTGCATCTTCTCTCTTTATACATGCAGTCATAAACACAGATGCTGTAGTCATAAATTTGAAGTGTTAATCAGCTCAAGACCGGAGCTACAATTAAACCCACTGTCGGATAAACACTTCCTTCTCCAGTAGTCCATGAGAGTATTTGATTATGCATCTCTATTTACAAATATGATACCTGCAAGTAAGAGTTATTGCCGTGTGTACTTGTTCACTGATGTACAGAGCGCTGGCTCAGAGCAGCGAGTGGGAAGCGTGTTTAATTTGTGTTGTGGGACAGATAAGTTCTGGAGAAGCAGCGGATCAAAAGGAATTGACAGCTCATAAAACTCATCTGTGAGTTGGCAGAAAGTTTACGGATACCAGGTCTGGCCACGGAACCTTGTGTCCGTGATGCGACCCAAAACGAAAGCCTCGCCAGATCAAGAGTTCAATTTAGCTGGACATCATTTCGAAAAATTTGTCATCTCTCACGGTTCTATCATCGTCTGTTGTTAGTCCTGCCAGCAATCATAGCCAAGTCTCCCCAGAGAAGTGGAGAGTTCCTGGCAAGTTTCATAAAAATAGCCTGGGACCGTTCTGTTATCTCTTGGATTTCTGCTGATTTAAGCTGTTCTGCTCCCGCTTCACCACGTATGCCGGGGGAGATTATATCTTGTACAAAGTCGGCTACCTTTCCCCTGGATGTTTCGCCACACAAATCGCTCAAAAAGGTCATTGATACACACTTCAGCTGTCATCAGCACACTTAGGTTTTTTACTGATTACGAATGTGACTGAAATCTCCTTGAAGACTAAATGACAGAAGTGTAAAAATCTAGTTTAGTAACATCTCTCATAGGACAATGTCTTTTATTTCATGAAAGGGTTCACCAAATTGTTTCAATCCCACTCATCTCACCAGTAACTATTCTCACATGGACACAGATTTAATAGCACAGCAGCTGTCCTTTTTCATCTCTATAAATTCAAAAATACTCTTTATTAAATGCTGCAGGATCACCTTACAGTCCCATTGCTGCTTCTATTTTTAGCACTGTTGGCATTAATGCTAATTAAAATCTCTAAATATGGCAGTGTGCTGGCACCATTGTAGTGGCAGTGTTGGTGTGATGCTCCACCCACTGAGCCATATGGAGCACATGGACTAAATAAAGTGATCACTGACTTTTTAAATCTTCAATTTCAATCACTGTAGTCCTGGAGCTGTGCTCAGCACCACAGTATGTTTGATGTTTTGGCATATTTTAATAACACTGATCCGTCATTGACAGAAATATCATTTTGCCTGTCTTTTTTTAATGTTCAAGTACTTGTGGATGTACTACTCTGTTGTAGTTTTACTGAAAATTTAAAGGATATTACATACAGGGTTCCCATGGAAAACTTGGAAAAATCAGGGAACTTTACAAACACGTTTTCCAGGCCTGGAAAAGTCACAGAATTCGTAAAAAATCATTAAAAGTTTTATGAAAAGTCATAGTATTTTGTTTAATGTAATGACACCGTTACAGTAATCTTGCACTGGTAATCTTCCAAGTAATGTAACAAAAAGCAAATTTATTTTCTGTAGCTGTTGACACAGCGCAGCTCTAATACTCATGACGTTTTATTTACCATCACAAACATTTCTTCATTTTCTCCCCACAATCCCTCTTTCCCTCCATGTTTGCCAGTTTACTGAAATTATGTTTGAATGAAGTTTGAATGATATGTCTGATGTGTGGTAACCCTGCATATATGTGGATTCTACCTTATCCTCACATGACTGCCTGCCCTTGCTGCAACTAAAGGTTTATAGAAGCTGCCCAACATAACTGACCACAGCAGTGAATCAATGGCACAGGAAATAACAAAAAATAGCATATTAATCCAAAACAAACAAAAGAAAGAGGGTGAAACTAGAATAACTGCTGAATGGTTGTATGCCTCCCCAGACCTGTCAAGTTGCAGTTAGAGTTTACATTCATGTCTGTCCAAACTCATATGTAGCCATGTCAGCTGACAGTGCTTTGGTGATGGATGTTGTTGCACTGAAGCTACATATTCTAAAATATGGATGCTACAGCAAATCTTCCCCTTGGCAGCACAGATGATCTATACAATCAGCACAGTTTCAAGGGGGGCACCCAAGTTTATTGTCATCAAGTCAGAATCTGACCAAATGTTTTCCCTTCTGCCCCTGAGTTAAGGCCAATTCACAGTTTCTGCGTCTGCGTGTCTGCAAGGGTCATCTTTGGTCCATGTGACTGAAATCTCGTCATCCACCAATATCCATGAGGGCCGGCGCAGACTCCTATGCAGACAGGCCTCCTAAAAATATCATGTTCATGACAATAAGACAGACAGTCAACCAGAAAACATAATGCCTGTGGCCACGGCTGTCACCTGCATGAGGCACACAAAAAGGACGGCTTGTCCAATAGTGAGAGTGAGGCTGCATAATATCAGTACATCCACAGTTGCACTTATACAGAATTTACACTGGTTTCTAGCTGCCTGGTGGCTTTTCTCCTGCAGTGTTTTCTTATTTTGTTGAGTCTGTTTCCTCTTGTGTGCACAGAGCAGCAACTTACCCACCATCATCCTGTGGAGGTAAGGGGATAAAACCAAATGCTCTGCACAGACAAAGTACTGACAATTACTAATTCTAAGGACAGACAGCACGGACATCTAGATATGAAACATTATGTAATAATAATATTGAATGTTGAATACAATGCAAAGTAAACGGTAATCATATGTTTGTTTGGTTTTTTTTTCCAGTTTCACTGTTTGAACTGAGCCAGCAACAGCTGAACTTGTTGCAGGTTTAAATACCCTCCATTCCATCATATAGATCATACTGTATCCTGCTGTAATATTACAGCATTTTTAATTAAAAAAAATAATAATCATTATGCTGTCGCACGGATGAACATGTCCTGACAGCCACACTACTGAAATTATGTTCCTGTGTGTATGAATATGGGCTGTTGTCCTTTATTGCAGTGTTACTGTAACATCTTCAGCCTGTGTGTCATGAAAGGATGTTGTACTGATGTTGTTTTGGGTCATCTTTTTTATTCCTAAATACTGCAATTACTCCTTACAACAGTCTATGTCAAGAGGGTCAAGACCTGCTAAGTTCTACTTGGAAAATAAATGGTTATTTTTAGTGTGTAGGTACAAGCTGGAACACTCCTCATACCTGCAGAAGCAAAGGGTTTCTATACACACTCACTAGGGTTAGGTACCACTCACATTTGAACTGATACCTGTAGGCTACTGGTTCTAGTCTCTGGAACTTGTTACCAGTTCCCAACAGTACCTGTCTCGATACTTTACCTTCTCTGCAACAAAAAAAGTGATATATTTTTTGAACAAGCTGCAGGGGTGACGCAGTACACTAAAATGCAACTCTGCTCCTCTGTCCTTTTCTAATCACACATGGAGCTGTGTCTGTCTGCTTGTGTATGTCAGTGTGTATGAGTGCTCATCTAACAGCAATACTAAGCAATTACTAAAATAAAAAGAAAGAAAACAAGGCGTCAAAACTGTCATGGCAGATCACAGCTGCAGCAATAGTTTTTGCTTGCAGGGAAGCGGATGAAGAACGGTGAACGGAGCGGCCGACGAAGCCACTTTAGGGTGCTTCTGCCATCTGTCTGAAGTTAACCCTGTTTCAACCTGCTTCAGTGATGGCCTGTGACCTCTGCCATTTATTGTGACCATCCAAAGACACCCCTGTGTAGTAATGATGCTGTTTAATCAGCATCTTGATGTGCCACATCTGTCCTGTGGATCGATTATCTTGGAAAAGGAGAAGTGCTTTCTGAGATGGATGTAAACAGATTTGCGACTGAAATTTGAGAGAAATGCACCTATTGATCTACTATAATCATGTCCCAAGGATGCTCCAATGGATTTGGATGTGGGGAATTTGAAGGCCAGGTTGATGCCTTGAGCTCTGTCATGTTCATCAGGCCATTCCTGAACAGATTTTGTGGTGTGGCACGGCGTGTTGTCCTGCTGGGGGGCAGTCCCATGGGGGAATGCCATTGCCATGAGGGTGGAGGCACTTGGTCTGCAACAGTGTTTGTGCGGGTGGAACACATCCAGTGGCATCCACAGGAAGACCAGGACCCATCATCCCATCAGAACACTGCATTGTAACCTGATGATCAATGTAATACACTTCATCCCACCAGTAGTTTTAATGTTTTGGCCAACAGAACCTGTTCAAGATTTTTCTCCCAGTGTTACCCCTGCAGAAGTGAATCCTGCAGAATCATATTTCTTAACGCCTCTTTGTACCAAATATAACAAATTTTCTCTCACACTTTGGGGCTGCCTGCTTTGCATATTTGCTTTTGTTAAATGCCATGCCATAAGTGATGTGTCATAATGTGTTTTGCCTGTGCTTTATCTTGATGTTTGTTTACAGCAAGCAATTTAGAAAAGGTGTAAGTGCTGTATTAACAAAACACTATTTTTATCACTCACAGAGTAGATTCTGCTGAAACTTCCAGCCCAGCATGACAGCACACAAGTGGATGATTGACTTGTGGGGTGGGTGTAGGATAGAGATAAACTACTGCATCTTCCTTTCACTCATCCTGTCAATGATGAGAACAAGAAAGAACCTTTCACTGAGAACGTGCATGTGTCAACAAATGATTATAACGCTTCCTTTGTGAAATGGGATGATTCGCCACATCATAGAATATCTACCATTTTGATAGAGACCTCCACAAGATATTTGATTTGTCTGTCTGTACAAATACCTGCCAGTCAAAACAACTCAGAGGGAAATCACAGGTGGATAGGAATGTGAAACAGCTGGTCCCTTATTCTACAGCACATGGAGGTATGAGCACTGTGTCGGTTTGTGGATGATGATGATGTGTTTTGAAGAAAAAGAAAACTGTGTCCTTTTCAGCACCTCGACACAACCGTTTGAAATGCAGATGACAATGGCATTTTGAAAAATTGTGGTCTGCTGGGAGTGCTGGGCATCAGAGGAGCTCTAACCATGTTTTAGTCCAAGAAACTTGGAGGAAAACTTTTGCATAATGCACTCAAAAAAATCATTTCAATATTTTCCCCTTATATAGGACTAAATGTTTCTCCCCTTTTCTCAGTCTATATCTGCATTTTTTTGTGTAATGTGTGTTTCTTACGTGTTGTATATTGCACAGTTGCTCACTGCACAATTTTTTGATTTTCTCTTTCATATTTTGGAGGTCACTGTCTCTTTCACAACCTCAGCCTGCAGTACTGATCCTGCCATGATTCTTACTGTTCTCATCCTGAGAGATCCGGCTGAAAACCAATGCGGCACATGTGCGTTTGATCCAATTTCACAGAGAAGACAAAAGCCTTTGTTTTCATTTTGGCTGATCACTTCTACAGTGACTGTTTTTCTATGCGGCTTTGGTTTATGTATGGTTTTCGTTATTATCTGGTTTGTCAGTTCGGTGATGGAACACTTTTTAATAATTCAGCAGCTTTCTGTATTTATCCTCTAGAGGCATCCATCCAGGTAGAGAAACCCTTAACGCTTGTCTTGTCCAGTCTAGGTAGGTAAACACGTTCCATATCCATAGTAATGAATCATAAAGAGAATACTGTATCTGCTAGATTAAGTCCAGAATACACAGTCATGTTTTAACATACATTTTGTATACTTGTAGGCTCCAGCTGAGCAATATGAATGACCACTCAGGTCATCATTAGTGAAACATGAATTGTTTATGGAATCGGTAGCCCATAAAGTATCCCCTTACTGTTCAGCAGATGTTGACTTAGATGTGAAGCATCAACACATGAAGAGCTCTGAAGCATGTAGTAGTACTTGAGGTAAACTTTAAAACATCTAGCTGCTTCAGGTTCAAACTGCTGAATTGAACAGGCTTTAAAACAAGCTGCTGATAGTTTGGCCTTGGTGCATTACGAACCATGTGGTAGCAAAAACTCATTTCTCAGGGTGATGAAGATATGAGGAAATAGCCTTGTTTTTATGGCTGAAAAGCCTCATGGCCCTTTCTAGCCTATCAGAAAAGTGTAACAATATCTTTCCAGTGTTTTCCCCAGTGTAAATATTTTACTACTTAAGTCACCCATCACAGACCAGTAACCCCACAAGTGACTTCATTAAATGTATATGACTGGGTCCTACATGTTTTGTGTGTGTGTGCTTGTATACTATTACATATGTTAATGGTTTTGTATGACTGTAATAGTGTGTGGCAGGAGCAGACCAGTCGCCGAAGTTGGCATTACGTATCATATCAACATTTGAAAGTGACATAATATATGCTGACTTTGTCAAGAGGATGTGGAAGCAATGGGTGATGGTGTGTCACCTACACACTGGACGGAACTGCAGTTCCTTGAATGGCCACTTGAGGCTGGCTCTAAATGCGAGTCAGTCCCCATAGATCCCTGTGTTTAAATGCCTGACCTGAATGACCTTTGACCTTTTGCATATTAAATGTCATCACTTCCTCATTTTATCCTATTAGACATTAGTATGAATTTTGTTTTGACATAATTAGCATATCATTTCTTGAGTTATGGCCAAAAACATGTTTTGTGAGGGCTCAGTGACCTTGACCTTTGAATACCAAATTCTAATCTGTTCATTCTTGAGTCCAAGTGGATGTTTGTGCCAAATTTGAAGAAATTCCCTCTGGGTGTTCTTAAGATATCGGGTTCACGAGTCTGCGATGGATGAGGTCACAGTGACCTTAACCTCTGACAACCAAAACTAATCAGCTCATTATTAAGTCAAAGTGGACATTTGTGTAAAAGTGAGGCATCTTGAGATATTCTTGAGGCATTCTTGAGATATAACGTTTGTGAGAATGGAGCGTATGTATGTATGGACAGACAACCCAAAAACGTAATGCTTTTGGCCAAGGCTATCACTGGCATGGAGGTTAAAAAAAAAAAAAAAATTGTTTTCATCTCCATACAGTCTCCATACAGTAGCTATTTTCAACATTCATGACAACCGTACAGGGAGTAAATTCAGTATAACTCACCTGTTAACAATTTATTAAGGCCTAAAGTTACGCATCTTTAAGGGTGGGGCCACTTGAGGGACAGGCTGTCTGTGAGGCGTTGCTGAAGTCTGTGAGTCAGATCTACCCCTCACTCCTCCACAGCTCTACTCTCCTGCCTGAAGATGGTCACATCTGTCTCTAAAAAAACAAGAAGGCAACGACTGACATGCCAAACTGCCAAAACGAGAGTCCACAAACTAATGGGTGACATCCTGGTAGCTACGTACGTCCACTATTTTATACTGACAATGTTCAAGACCAGCAAACAACAAAACTGATTGATTTAGAAAACCTATCACTGATTTGCTACTGCTTTTAGGCATGAAAAGCAGATGATTTTTTTAACTAACACATCATTGCTTTTCCTCCTGGGATAGTGACCTAAAAAAGGTCACCACCATATCTGTGGTTTGCAGAAATGTGAAATGCCAACATTCTTTGTGGCAACTGGGTTGTCAGGAGTGTTGATTCTCATCACCTGGGATAAATGTACGAAAACTTGACATTCCATTGTGAGGAGGATTTACTGTATAATACAATCTAGCTGACATGTAAAGCCAATTATAAAGTCTAACCAAACTTGTTTGTGATCATTACCCCATGAATAAAATGTGTCTGATGAGGTGAATCAACATTTTTCCATAACTGACATTTTGCTGAAGTCCACCTAAGTCAATAGAGTAAGTGCTCTAAATGATCTGATACTATGGGATAACAACACTGGGATGATTACAGCCAGGATTTGTACTTGACTTCATGATAAACACAATTAATAGCTTCAGCCGTGTTGACTTGGCTGTTGGCAGCAAGTTGGTCATCCACACCAGTGCCAGCTGCTTATTATTCATGACCCCTCTCAGCCAATGAGTTCAGATTTGCTTGAATGGACATATACTGTAAAAACAGGGACTCAACAAGACATTTCCTCATCAAGGACACATATTTACATGTCTATACGCTGAAATTACAGAGATAGCCACCCTGCAGTGGTACAACAGACAGCACTATCTGTCAAGTCTGACAGTGTGACAGCCAACTGATACTGTTTTTTTCTGTCATCCAGAGACTACTCCAAATGTTCGAATAGAGAGGAAAAACCAAACAGAGAAAAAAAAACTTTCTTGTGTGTGTGTGTGTGTGTGTGTGTGTGTGTGTGTGTGCTGTGATGTCATTTTTTGTTTTTTTGTTTCATATCCCTAATATCCTTAAAACCAAGGCTAAAAGGTTATGTAAGTCAATGAAAACAAAAACACAAAATATATTGGTCCAAAAGATTTTTTAAATGTAGAAAACATAAATCTTACTATTATATACAACTTATTTGAACTATCCGAAGTGCAAAGGCGGAGTGCAACGGCATTCATTAGACCCTCTGGCGCCACCAGACTTTTTTTTACACAGTTTTGCACCACACGTAGCTTAGCACAATGATGCCATTACAAGCATACAATGAAATGACAAGCATACAATGAAATTACACAAAAGACCAAAGTCGTAGCTTTGTGCTGCAAAAAGAATTAATGTTTTAATGTTCTAGTTTTTAATTTAGATCGACATATACAGGATTATGCAAACAACCCTCTCCCGTGGCTATAACAGGGAATTACAATGAAATACTACGTTTGCACAAAGGGCATAAATATAGATAGTGCAGGCAAGGCAGTTGCGCTGAGGCCCAATGGGTGAGAGGGCCCAAAGAGAAAGTGGGCCCTCCAACTATATGTTGGGCAGAAAACAGCCCCTTCAGAGTAATTCAGATTGCTACCTTAGAAATATGCCTGTGTTCAAAGAAAAACTCCATTTGCTATATATGGATTTGAAAAGGCAAACCCATCTCCACATGCTTTTCTTTCTTTGTTACTGTAAAAAGCCAGTAGCAATCTATAACAAAAAATGTAATAAAATATATGCCTACTCTCCATAAACTGTAAATAAACTATAAAAAAATACAATTAAATGAACAATCCCTTATTTCCGTTGGTAATTTTGTCTTATTTATGCAATGATGATTTCTGGGTAATATGTATGTTGGTGTCATCCAATATAATTATATTTAATCATGTGACAATAAGATTATGCGGTAGCTGGTTTAGATGCATAACTAGTAACTAGTGAACTTTAGGGCCCGTCATAACATGCACTGTGGCCCATTGTAACTACCTTATGCCACTGCTTTGCACCGTATATAAGGTAAGGTAACATCAGGTAATGACTTGATGACGGGGAAGACAGAAGCCTTATCTTGCTGCTAAAAGAATGAATCCTCTAGCTATCATGGTTCTTATTTTAGACCTTCGTAAAAATGATTGATTTTTAAAGGGTTAGCATCTGAATATCATGGATCAATATCCTAACAACCCAGAGGCCTTACATACACACACAGTGCACACAGACTCATTCTGCCATATTTGCTCATGGATGTGAAAATCTACAGTCAGTACTATAAAATAAAGCTACAGCTTGAAATAGTGTACCTTTCTACATGTCATTTATGGGATAACACTGGTATTATTTCATCAGTTTTATTTTTATCAACAACTAAAGAGACCAAAATAATTTCAAGATATTTTATGAATTTATCCTACTAACAAGTACTGTATGCAGACACAGCCTTCTGTCTCTGTGCTACACAACTCTGTTATTTCCCCCTCAAACAATTAAAAACCCATAAAAGAGCAATACTGTTGCACTGGGTGACATAATCCTTCATTACAATGAACATGGTCGGAGCAGTTTATTCTTAAACAACTCTGCAACTGTAGTTTCTATCTCTCAAGAGTAGCTCAATATCAGGTGGACATCACTGAGCGTACTCACAAGTGATGGTTACACCAGTTTGATGAATTCATGTATTACCCAGTGGAGACACATTGGCTCTTTGATGTGTTTTTAATAGTTTTAGGATGTTAACGACAAAATTTTTATAAGACTCTGGCCACACAGACAATGCACAAATTCATTTTTGGTTGAGGTCTTTTCCTTGAAAGTGTTATTAATAAAATGTATCTATAAAAACAACTATAAGCCCAACCTTATTCAGGAGGCCAATTTCAAGCTTGGTATTTCATCTTACATCTGGAATAGTTCAATTTGTAAAACAACACTCCCTCCCTACAATGTTAATTTACTGTCAGTTTTGTAATAGGGTCCCTGACCTAATACTGATACTTGTATGCAATTGCTGTTTCCAATTTTTATCCCTCCTGCAAGAAAAGCCAGCCCAGCTTGTTGATGATTTGAGTTGGTTGGAATGGGTATTGCTGGTCCTTTATTGGTTTTAAATATTCTGGTACTGTTGGTTAGTTAGCAGAGAGCATTAACATAGTTCAGGAGGTGGAGCAGGTTGGTGGTTCAGTCCTCAGCTCCTCCTGTCCAGATGTTAATTGCTCTCAGTGGTTGCACTGCAGCTCACTGCCAACCGTGTGTGTTTGTATGAATGAATAGGTGAATGAGAGGCAAATTACAAAGCGCTTTGGATAAAAGCTTCATGTAAATGCAGCCATTTGCTATTCACCAGGTACAATGAGCATGTGCTCAAAATATATCTGAGCTGGTCACTGGCTAAACCAGTATTCATGGGCAGGGCATAAGCAGCATTTGCTTTCTTAATGGGAAACAAGTGAAACCATCATAATCAGGTCAATGTGCTGCAGGGTATATGCATGTGTTACAGTTACTACCTTAATTCTACTGCATTTTAACATGAACACAGCTTGCTGTTCTTCAGTTTTGCAGTTATTTAGAGTAACATAGTTGTTCTGTGTTGCAAGGGCAGATGTTTTAATGTTGCTCTAATTGTATTGTTCAGGCTAATGTATAGTAAAACGCTTGGAAGGCTGTGCCTTGTCACAGCTGTTGATCTACACTGTATGCATGCAAAAAGCTTAAAAAAAAAATCTGTTTTTTTTCTGGGGCTCTTGTCAACTCAAGCAGCTACCTCTGAAGCTAAAAAATAAAGCCTGCCTTGAATTGCAAAAAACTGCAGTTCATCGAATGGCCACTTGAAGCTGGTTGCAAAACAAAGTCAATCCCCATAAACCTCCGTGTTAAATTGGCCAACTTTACAGCAGAAATAAACATATTTACAGCCTAGTACAAAAAACGGTTTTGGCCTCTGTAGCTAATTTCCCCCTCCATGACAACTGTACGTGGTAAATTTTTAAATTACTCACCTGTTTACATTTTGTTAACGCTAAAATTATGCATGTTTCAGGGCAGGGCTGCTTGAGTCTACAGCTCTACCCTCTAACCAGAACATGGTCAATTTGGGCTCCAAAAACCAAGATAGGCAGCTGAAATGCTGAAACCAAGGCCTCAGAATGGGACTCCACAAACTAATGGGTGACATCATGGTAGCTATGTCCATAACTTTAGCAGCCTATGAGTCAACCAAATAAAATCTTGGCTGACTAACATTCTACCCACTCTTCAACCAATCAATTGGTCGATGAGGGAAAGAAAATCTGCATGTTAGATCAGCTATTTTTTTTCTTATTCTTTGCAAACAGAGCGCTGCATATTTACACTATGCTTCGACGTCAGCAGCATTACTGAGCATCTATTCTGCACTGAGCACTGCACTTTTGGCTGGGGTTTTTCGGCGTTGTTGGGAAAAACACTGCAGTAGTCCCTGTCACTTTTTACCCAGCTGTCACATCACAGTGGAGGAAGAACAGGACAAATACCACAAAGGCCAACCATCATGGTTAAAGCTGCAGTAGGTAGAAAGCCTGAAAACGGTTGATTTTTGAGTCTCATCAGAGTTAGGTTTCGTTCATCTCCGCCCTGAGCCCCTCCTACCAGATGAGCACGTGAGTATTTTATCCTACTTGGTTCTATTTCTCCCTCTCTGGGAGCCTCGGCTCTCCCTCACTGCGCAGCAGCCCTCCCCATCCCTCCCTCGCGGCCCTGCACATATCCCCGAGCCACTGCTCTCTCTCTCTGCGGAGAGCCCTCGGCTCCGCTCCCACGACTGACCCTTGCACCCTCCGGCCGGGCCTGGCCCCACCTCACCCTTCCCCTCCCTCCGAGGCTCCGGGGAACCAAGTTCTGTCTTCCTTTTTTTGGGTTGTTTAGCCGTGCTGCTAAATGCTGGAATAGCTATTTTACCTGGTGCACTGTTCGCCATTGCCGCTTGCTCTCCCCTTCTGCCAGCGGCACGGGAACGCGCATATGCAGTAGAACAGCCAATAGGAACGCAGCGGTCTGAGCTGACCTTTGATGGGTTGATGCACATCGGCACGATACTGGTTCTTTAGAGGCTGAACACAGAGCCATGGTGAGGTGCAGAAACCTATTGTTTGCCTCAGACCACTTGATTTACATTATGCTTAGAAGATATTAGAACATTTTTACTCAATTATACCAAAACAATGTTGCCTACTGGAGCTTTAAGTGCTGAACAACAACAACAACAACAACAACAACAACAACAACAACAGCAATGGAGAAGAAATAAATACCACTGGCCAAACAGATGAGCAGGTCCATCCTCTCTCTCTACATGCTTCAGCCTTCCCTTTATCAAGAGTGAGGATACTCATGCAAACATTTCCACTTCTACAGATATTCAGTATCATAGCAACCAGATGCAACTAAAGCATCTAGATGAAAAAAACTTGCGCATCCAAAGTGCTCTTAGCTGGGTGTTTTCAGAGGAGCGCCTGGTGATTTGGCAAATAAAAAAAGGCTTTGGTGGACACACAACCACAACCAATGAGAATTTAGCTGGACAAGAGCATACTGACCAACCAACTAAAGGTGTCAGCCCTATATCATCCGTACTGTGCGGCTATAGAAAAAAGACAAGATGATTATGCTTGTGCTTGCATAAAGATAGTATTAATTCATCAGGCAATATTTTCAGTTCAAGAAAAAAAAAATCATTCTGAGGTGACATCTTATGTGGGGATGTTTCAAGAAATCGGCACTGTAAATATAAACAAATACTCATAATGCTTAATAAGACTAAATAAGACTAAGAATGTTTGAAAATAATGGGGTTGTGCACAGCTGGCTTTTGATCTGATATATGATGTATTCTTGCAAAATTATGCTTTAAAGCTGGTGCAGTGGTTTTGTAGGCATATTCATAAGATGGAGCAGACCTCTGTGTTGTTCAGACTTATATCAATTTTGTTATTTGGTCTGGAAATTTTCACATCATTTCACACATATCCTCGCTTGCATGGCGGAGCACTGGGAGTTTCAGCCCTCAGTTGACATCTCACTAACATGCGTGACAGAGGCAGAATAACTACCAGAGTCTGAAATAGAAGTCGCTCTGCGCCCACAATTGTCAATTCGGCTGGGTTGGAGATAGCCAGATTTATCCGTGATACAGCTGTCCATCATCCCGTACAATCAGTTTTCCTTATCTTTCATCAATCTGAATTACTACGGACAGCGTCTGATAACTTGCAGCAAATCCCAGCCCGGGGGTGTCCAGGTTCCAGGCTCCAACTTGATCCACAGTTTTCATTTCCACAATCACTGGGAGAAAGTGACAACGAGCCTGATATGTTCTGCACTCAATGCAGGACAACCATGATCCATCATGTGAAAGTCAGGCTGCTCATCTTGTTGTATCTTGGACTGTATACCAGATCCAGCATGCAGGTATTTCTCTCTGCAACACAGACGCTGCTATCTGCATACTGCAGTGGCCCTGAACATTAATCAGGGGAGGGCTGATATACCTAGATGTCTCACCTAAACACTGGCAAGTGCACCTTCAGAGGTGATAATGAAAAAACGTTCTATCACCATATGCCACAAGTATGAGTAATTAATTTGAAATTAACAGGAGAGGGAGTAGTGCAGGCAGGTCTGGGGAGGGATTTGCAGACTGTCTGTTCACTGGTTAGACATTGGCAGCCTGCGCTCAGTTGGATGGTTTCTTGTCTGATTCATCTGCTTTTCTTGTGTTTCAAGTCCAATGTTTCACCAGATGCTTGTTTCATAAAGAAACAGCGGCTGCTGCCAATCAGGATCTTAACACTTCACTAATTTCTCAGCTCTCCATCTGAAGCCACAAACAACACAAAATAGCTTGCTTTGCCCCTTAATCTGATGTGTCACTTGTCTTTAAAAGGGAATTACGAGGACACTGAAAAGGCTGTAAAATGATTTTACCAGAGATAATGGCAGATCTAATACTTCAAAACTTAAAAAATTAAAGTAAGCATTTCTCATTCCCATGGTGACATTTCATGATTGGTATCCAGTTGATCTTTTCATTCTATGGTATTTTAGGAATAATGCAATCAAACAGTGTCACTCCATTTTAAAAGAAGAAAATACAATTTGTGTTGGCTCATAAGAACATCAACATTCAGTTGGTGAATTGGTAACAGGAGATGAAAGATACACTTTGCGCTATATGGAAAGAAGCTTGTTTTTTCTCTTCTGTACATCAAGCAGCTACATTTGTGTTTCGGTCTAACAAGGGGAGAAGGGAAGTAACAAGATATTTCAGACATACACATGCAGACACATACACACCAGGGGATGAGAAGCAGACAGCTAATAACCCATCAAAAGAATAACTGTGGCTGCCAAAGCATATGAGTTCAAGCAGAGAAGACGAACACCAGAAGACCACAGTATGTGCTCCGGCTCCAGGCTCCGGGCCGAGACGTACCGACGCCTCACAACATGACCTCCATTTTACAGACAAATCAATCTATGAACGACGGGCTAATTGCCAGGAAACTCGCAGCGTGACCCATTAGGCTCCCTGTTCCGCCCACGCACACACAGAGTGACATGACAAGCCGACGGACGATGTGGAAGAGCTTGCGTTTTGCAAAAAATAAAAATAAAATGAAATAGAATAACTTGTATCTTTAATTGGTGGTGCTGCCATATTGCACACAGATTTGTAGTTTCACTTTTTTCCTGCAAAAAGAAAACACCCTAATTGTAGACTTCAGACAGACAAGTCAGATTTAAGTTTTCAGATGAATGATGTTTCCAAGTCTCATTATCTGAAGCTCCACCAAGTTGTGTGTGTACAGTCTTAGTTAAAGATAGCAGGCTATGTCCAAATGACCTTGGGTGAGCTAACTCCAATTGACATTTGTTGTTCAAAAGTATGTCAAAACTTACTCTAATGGTCTGGTGGGCCAGGGGGGGTTGGTAAATGTCTTTTCTCTAATAATGCTGGACTGAAATTGTTTGTTTCAGTTGATATTATGACTGTGATAGCAATGCAATGTAACAATTGGCAAGAAATCTCAACTAATTTGAGAACATTTCCTACACAGGTCAAACTTTGAGATGTTAATTATTTCTGAACTGCATGTCACTGTAGGCCCTGTGTCTACTCAGTAGTAAAGCCTGAATCTCAAGCGTAACAGCTAAGCTTCCCTTCCAGTGGTTTTCAGGCAATGGGCAATGAGCTCATAGATGTCAGCTCATATCCAGTGTTGTGTTATGTGGAGAAAGGCAGTTTCTAACTCATGCCAGAAACTTGACAATGCTCCGTTTTACAGCGTAAAATAAATAAGCACAAGACAGCTGCATACCCCGCGTTGAGCGAACTTGCTGTCAAAGCACCCTTCTCATTTTCCCAACCGTTATCTCGCCTCCTTTCCACACATACACACGTCCACCGTAAACTGCAAAGTACACGCCACCCCCTCCACACGCAGCAAGACAGTTTTTAAACACTTGCTGAGCAGCTATCAAACACTTCCTTGATCAAGGACAACTCTGTGCAAACCAGGCCTTCCAGCTGTGGATAGACAATGTGAATCCACTCAGTGAACAAAACAACAGTACACAGAGTAGCAATCAATAAAGCCTTCTTTACTTTAACCCACACTGCTTGTATTTTGCTATAGGAACTACTGCACAATGATCTGACTGCTGCTCTAAAATAAAATATTAATGAAGACAAAAAAACCTTAATATATGTATGTATGCCTTTTCAGGAGGACATATGATGCTTTCAAGGGTAGAATTAGAGAGGACACGATTAAACAAATGCAAATCACACATTTTGTCATGGCTTCCTAGAGATCTTCTCACTAGCTAACAAGGTGAGGTTGCACTCTGTGAAGCCAGAGCGCAATTAAAGATGCTGTTATATATATATATATATTCAAACAACTTGGCACTTATTTCAGCATGTAGATAGCACAGTAGAGAGAAGACCTACTGGTGGTGTCTAGTGTACTCTAAGGAGTCATGACTTGAAAGCTATCATCATAAAGATGTGTGAAAGTTTTGTGAAAATACACTAAATCACCCCGCCTATACTGTATCCCAAATTAAAGCTGCAATGGTGAACAACCAACCCCCCACAAATGCAGATCCCAGGCACGGATTTAAGGGACATGCACAGACATTGTAAGGGGCTGTTGCTCTGAACTAAAAAAAGGCCGATCAAACCAATTTATTTAAATTTCAAAGATTAATGACAATTAAATACTGTACAAAGTTAAGGCGCTTGCACAAGACCAGAGTTAATAATCTCTTGATGCCCGCTGTGTCATTGTTTTCCTATGGAAGGTGGCATTAACGCTGATGTTGGGGTACTTTTCGACTTCAGTGTCGCGTTGTGTTCTTCACTGGCGTTTTGACGCGACGCCGAAAGTTCAATTTTGTTGAACTTCAACCCCGTTTGACGCTGAACTTTCCGTCTAGAGCCAATGATTTTACAGTAGAACACAGGCGGGGGGCGGAGACAGGGTGCAGAAAAATTAAAACATCCAACTCCAAGATGGAGGAGAGACTCATATTAACCCTGTCCAGCTACCCCATAGTTTATGATATTACTTCCCAGGAATACCACAACCTCAACAAGAAAAGAGAGGCCTGGAGAAGAATTTCCCTGGAAATGGGGATTCCCAGGAAGTTTATTAATATGATACAAAATAAGAAAGAAACATTAGCTGTAGCTATATATCATTTCCGGATCAACAGCCTACAATTCCCCCGCTCTTTAAAAGACAACGCTTCTGCCGCCGACAGCGCTTTCCGCCGGCCATCAGTGCCGACGTATGATCAGCGTCAGGTTCAAGCAGATGGCGAGCACTGCGGCGTTGGCAAATCCGCAATCATGTGCAAGTCCCTTTAGTGTCAGTTAACATAAAGCTCATGTCCAAGAGTTCTGTACCGGATCAGGTACTTTCAGGTACCAGATGGGTAACCTGCAAAGACCTGTGTAATGGTTAAAGAAAACAAACAAACAAACTATATATATATATATATATATATATATATATATATATATATCTCCATCCATTTTTGTAACTGCTTATACTCTTGAGGATCGTGGGGGGGTGGAGCCTATCCCAGCTGACATTGGGCAAGAGGCACTGCAGGGCTAACACAAAGAGACAGACAACCATTCACACTCTCACCTATGGAAAATTTGGAGTCACCAATTAACCTATCCCCGACCTGTATGTCTTTGGACTTTGGGAGGAAGCCAGACACCCAGGAAGGATCCTTCTGAGGTTTCATGGTGGTGAAAGGACCATTCTACAATGTGTCACATCATGACATTTTTTTTTTTTTTTTTTTTAATGGGTCTGTGTTGCCCAGTCTCTTTGTAGGCAAACCTAACAAAAAGTAATAAAAGTTTGGCTGATATGGTGATTTATATTTATGTATTGTATTTATGCAAACACAACAGCATTTAGATTTTCTGAGGCTAACAGAAGGAAACCATTTTTTCTGAGAAAATCCAAAAGCAGTCCCATCTGCAGCGAAAAAAGACTCATGCCTATTGATCTGGATCAACTTTGTTAGACACAAAGAGACATGGGGCTGTGTTTGCAAATGTGTTGAGAAAGTTGCAGGTGGTCGGTCATTTGATGGATTCAAGACATTTCAGACACTGCACTGTAGTTGGCTGCTGCTGCTAGACATGGGGTGAACTCATACAGTACACTTACATCATTAACAGACCGTACATTGCAACTTGCAAATGGCTGCATACACTTTCCAGGGGCAGGAAATCATTTTCTTCTGCCACTTATCTTTTGCAAGTCGTTCTTGTTCCCACTATAATGACAACAATTAGCTGGATTACTCTAAAGACAAGATAAATTTTCTAAATGTTCATCGAGCACATTTTAATATATGATCACTAACTTATTTATGGACTTGAGTAGAAGTGAAATTCTGTCAATCTGCTCATCAAAGTAAACTGGACTTACCGCTTTGTGGTTGTATGCCTCCTAGAACCCGTCAAGTTGCACTTAGAGTTTACATCCATGTCTGTAAAAACATGGATGCTTCACACACACCTTCCCCCCAGCAGCACAGAATATCTATATAATCTGCACAGTTTCAAGGTGGACACCCAAGATTAGTTTCACCAACTCAGTACCAGACAAAATGTCTCAATCTTTTGTTCCTAAGTTATGGTGTTGAATAATGGCCAGAAGTGTTCTTGCAGAACATTATGATGTCACAGTGAAGTTGACCTTTGACATTTTGGATATAAAATGACATCGCTTCATCCTCCTATCCTATTAGACTTTTGTGTAAAATGCTGTCATAACTAATGTTTGAATTCCTGAATGATGTTTTGTGAGGTCACGGTGACCTTGACCTTGACGTTTGACTTTTCCTTACCAAATTCTAATCAGTCCATTCTTGAATCCAAGTGGACATTTTTCACCAAATTTGAGGAAATTCACTCTGGGTGTTCTTGAGATACCCCATTCATGAGAATGTGATGAATGAGGTCACCATGACCTTGACCTTTGATCCCTAAAATCAAATTAGTTCATTTTTGACTCAGAATGGATGTCTGTGCCAAATTTGAAGAAATTATCTCAAGGTGTTCTTGAGATATCACTTTCATAAGAAACAAGACAGATGCAAAGTCACTATGACATTTGACCTTTGACTCCCAAAACCTAATCAGTTCATGCTTGAGTTAATGTTTGGCAAAAGAAATGAAGCTCAAGTAAAAGTGCGGTCAGGAAGACAATTCTTTTCATGCTTAGTCTGTAACTTTCTTCCTCACTCCGCTATTCACTCCTTGCATGCTCACTCTCTACCTCTGGCTGTCAATTAAGTCATCAGCTGTTCTGCAGCTGATCTACGAGTAACCAATAGCACAGATACACACCTGCTCCATCTGCCTATTATCTCACTGCTCCTCATTTTGAATATGGTTCTTTTTCTGCCCGCAGTCCTTTCATGCTGCCCATCACCACCTAGTCATCTCGGATCCACCCTTATTTCACCTCATCAACCATCAACCAAGTCATCAGCCACCACCACCTCCACCAGTGTCTAGACTCCATGGGGGATTTATCTTGCTGCCGCTCAGATGTCCCATGATCTCAAATAATCTCCCTGTGGTGTCTAAGCGCCAAAGATTTTGTCAGCACAATCATCGTCAGCATATCAGCACAATCATCTGTTCATCTGTACACCTGTATTTCGCATTAAATTTCATCTTTATTCCATTCTCCTGTCTCTCCAGATTGAAATTACCTCAAGGTCTTCTTGACATGCTGTGTTGATGTGAATGAGACAGACAGGGTCACAGTGACCTTAACCTTTTATGAGAACCAAAAACAAGTCAGTTCATTGCAAAGTTCAAGTGGACATTTGTGTCAAATCTGAGGAAATTCCCTCTTGGTGTTCTTGAGATACCCCATTCACAAGAATGCGACAATTGAGTTACTATGACCTTGACCTCTATATCCTTGAATCCAATCAATTCATTCTTTACTCAGAGTGGATGTTTGTGCCAAATTTGAGGAAATTCCCTCAAGGCATTCTTGAGATACTGCGTTCATGAGAATGGGATGGCTGGATAGATAACCCAAAAACATAATGCCTTCAGTCAAGGCTATTACCAGCATCAAGGCATAAAAATCACATATTGAAATTATTTTTTAAGGCTTATTTTTCCTTAAAATAGGTTTGATTAAATATGATTTTGATAGTCGAATGGCCTTGACACAAGCCGACACTGGGTTGTGTGTGACTAAAAATTCAGCCATTGAGCCAGTTTGAATGGACATCTGAAGCAGTTATATGAGACCGACTCTTCAGCCACTTTAATCAATGATTTAACAACATTTATTGCAGTTTCTACTTTTTCTCCACTACTGCCCTTTGTTTTTATCTTCTTTAATCTTTTTTATCCTCAATTTGTATTCTGGGCACATGAGGCAAAATAATCAAATTCACAGTGCGGGAATAGTTGGCTGGTTTGTTTTGTTCATCTCATGACTCTTATATTTTTGTTGTTTAATCACTGACAGTTGTCTTTGCGACGCGTTCACTTGCAAATCGTAACAGAAGACATGAGGCCACGCAGCTGTCGGTTTCTGTCGACGCAGGTCCTTTGAAGTCGACTCAGTGTGTCAGGGCTCTAAAGGGCAAAGCAGTGAGTAAACCAAATGACATTAAGAGAGGATGTGAAACACCCAGTACACTGATGACTGAGAGTTGACCTTTTAAAAGTGATGCAATGCGATGTTAGAGTCAACCTCAGTGTGAATACTCTAGATTAGTATTACAGATGCTTCGCCAGCATGATACTGCAATAAAGTATTTATTATCTTTCCCACATAAGCTTTGTATCAAAGAGTGCTTTATAATTCCAACAGTGTTACTGGATTTGACTGAAGCCATAACAATGTGCTGAACTGAAGACTGGCACAAGGAATTTGTTACAAATAATATTCAGACTTTAGCAGCCGTCATATGCGAGATGGAAATTGAAATTTGGTTTGGAGCAAATGTTTTGATTTTATTGTGCTGATTTCAGACAGCTGAAAAACATTGAGCTGTTTTGACTTGAACAGTCCTATCTTTCCTTTTGTTCCACCATTCTTGTTTATAAAACCAGGACGTTTGGCAAGTTTGATCCTGACAACTCGAAACTCCAGGGCCATCAACCAAGGCTAAAATGTTCAGTTCTGCTGTCTGGGAAAAAAATGTTGTGAAAAGATATGCACAATGGAGAATGTATTCCTAATGTGTTTTTGTGAGCGCCTGTCTGCATGTCATGTCTATTTGCGATGCTTCCCAGCACCACAGAAAAAGCCTTTTCTCCGTCTGGCTATTGGAGTAAAACTGGCAGATTCTCTGCACAGTGAATGCGAACACATTGGCCTTCTAGTAGAATTTTCTCCAAAGCAGAACGACTTTGTAATTGTCAGCAATATGGAGCCAAAAACATAATCAACTTTTGAATACACCCTGGCACAGGCTGCCTCTCCCAGCACACAATGGTTCCCTCCCCATAGACTGGACGTAAACATGTGCACACAGAAATCCTTTAAACCACAGGCATAAGCACATCTCACACACACATACATGCATTCACCAGTCTCCCCTTTGCTCTTGCGCTGTTACATAGACACACATGCACACTGACCGCACCTGCAAAAGAGCATTTAGGGAGGATTTCAGGGAGTCTGAGTCTGCAAACCAGCATCCAGTTTGCCTTTAATTACAAGCCAGGCTATAATAGGGGGATGGAGCAACTATATCCTGTTCCCGTGGGCAATCTGGGAGGGTACAAATTGAAGATGATTCCTACACATGGCCTAGATTCCGCCTGCAGTCAAATTCCCCTCTGCCCTGTGTAACAGCTTATCATTGTGCAATAACAATGTCAGAGAAAATAGTGCACCTGACACCCCCCACCACCTTCCCCCCAGATTCTTGTTATCTATCATCATGTTGTGCTCTCTCTCTCTCTCTCTCTCTCTCTCAGAGCAACAGCAAACACCTGGATTGGTGGGGTATGATTGAAATTCCTAGCCTTGTATTAGATAAAAATGTTGTTCGCAGTGTAAAATTCTACACCAACATGTACAATGGTGGCTTGATAAAAGGATATACTTAACCCGTCTTTAAATGGAATAATAAGAAATCTGAAGCCATTCACTTCTCAGCAAGTCTATTCGGCTCTGCTGTGGGATTTCGGGAGCGGCTCCTCCTCTGGGCTCGGTTAAAGTTTGGATTAGGGGCTGCTGCTGAGTTCACCATGTGTGAGGCTCAGTCTGTTGAGCATCTGGCTGGAGACTGTCACTCGCTTTAATTTATATACCCATTTCCCTTTCCTGAGGAAAAAGAAACTGGAAAAAAATCAGTTCTAACACCTCTTCCTAACATACAGCGAGCGAGCGAACTCTGGTGGATGGAGCGCAAAAAATTATCCAGATTTGAGCAATGGCACAGCACAAGGAGATGATAAGATTATTATTTTTTGGTGTGTCAGTTATTTATTCATAGCTAAAGGAATTCAGTTTAAGTATACTATGTAAGATCTGTCAGCTGCTGTTTGTAAACAGTATTACCTTTGAAAAAGAAAGCCTACCCTGGCTTTGCCCACTTGGCATTTCACCGAGCTATATTTGTGTTTTTTCCATGCTGTGTCCGCATGCTGCTTACTGTTGTTACCTTTTTATAAAGTTCTGACCTCAGCTGTGCCCTGTGCCAAGGAATGTCCCGAACATAGCAAAATAAGATCAAAATGAAAAAAAATAAAAATAAAAAAATAAATACAGTCAGAGGGCAGAGTCTCTGGCAGAGTATATGAATATCAAGTATATGAATACACCATCACAATCTATGAATGGCCCATAAGTGATGATTGAGAGGGACTGAGAGTATGATTTTACAGTTTTCTGTTTATTTGTTTTGTTTTGATTTTTTAGAAAATACTGCACAGTAGCCTATACCTTTGAGTTTTAATCATTTTCGATCAGCCCCTTTCACTCCTTAGTCCAGAAGCAGAAGTCCCGTCAAAAAAGTTAGCGATAAGCCAGTAAAGTTAGAGAAGAGATGGTCAAGGTAAGGGTAGGGTTAATGGGAATGCTACATCTCGGTACTTATGCTAATGCTAAGCTAGTAATTAGCTATGAAGGTTTATGTCAAAAGAGAGACAGTTAAGGTTAGGGTAAGGTTAAAGTAGGGTGACCATATTTTGATTTCCAAAAAAGAGGACACTCGGCCGGCCACGACATAGCCTACTAAAATGATACTCACAGTTTACTCAAAGATGCCTTATAATTTTAATATATTTAAAGTTTATATGTATGGATAGAAAATTCAGTTATATTACAAAATAATATCTCTCAAAGACAGAAATTCAGGTAGTCCCCTATAGGGGACACGCACACACGGGTTTGGTCAAAAATGTATAAATTGGGGCTCGGGTCGCATTCAGTCAGCTTTCAGTGAAAATGTAGTGTAAAAATAAATAAAATCCTATTGTCTGTCCTGTTTATTGCTTGAGCACTGTTATTTACGTGACAACGCCTGAACATAACACACACAGACACACTGGCAGTTTGTTTCTATTGCTCCCCTCGCTGGAAGTCTTGATTAAACGCTGAAAATAAAATAGAAGAGGGAGACAGGTGTCTCCTATTTTATCTTATTTTGTTTTATTTCTCCCTCTCCTCTCGCTGGAAGCCTCGGACCTCCCGCATCCCGCTCCCGTCTCAAACACGGAGGTTTCCCTCTCCGCTGAGCACCCAAGGCGCACGCCCGGCCTGTGGGGACACAAACTCAGTGCTTTAGTCATTAAATAATGTCGGGCTCGGTTCGGGTTTTGACAGAAATATGCGGCCCGTGCCGCACTCTAACACACACACACACACACACACACACACACACACACACACGGAAAACTGAACATTATCATCAATTTATAAAAAAAAAACCCGGACGCCCTGGACGGGGAGTGAAAAGTGGACATGTCCGGGCAAAAGAGGACGTTTGGTCATCTTGTCACATATGCTAATGCTAAGCTAGCAGTTAGCTATGAAGTTTTACGTTAAAGACGAGGCTGTTAAGGTTAGGGTGAGGGTAATGAGAAGGCTACAACTTATTACCTATAAAGTGAATCATGACTTAGTGTATTATGTATTAGGCTATAAAGTGAAATACTGCTACATTTGGTGTCATAATTACTCACCATGGTGTAGCACTGTAGCAGGGTTCAGATAACTGTTGAGTTGGGGACGTTGTCTTGTACTAGTGGTTGGCGCAGTTTGTAGGGGTGTGTCACGTACGCTACAGATGGAATGTGTCAACTATACATATCTCCATCACTTGGCTGACACACAAAGCAGGTTAGGACATGCCCCCCGGGAAAAATCGGTCCATGTCATTGGTTCGACAGCCCATTGGTTTGACATCCCATTAGTCCGACTGTCTGTGGTGCTGAACGGCTCGCGGCGGGCGTATGGTGCGCCGCGACCGGCTTGATTATTTCACGGCTTATGAGTTTGTCACTTTCTTTTTCATTTTAACCCACACCATGATCTTTTCCTGACCCTAACCAAGTGGTTTTTGTGCCTAAACCTAACCAGACCTTAACCACAGGGCATCATGATGATTTCAGAACGGACTTCGGAACAATGAGTTTAATATGGTCGGAACAATGGGATGTCGAACCAATGGGCAGTTCCCAGAAAAATGAAACAATCTAATGGTCACTCGTTTGCATTGCATCCAGTTGAGAAGAGCTGCAATGCTGCACTTAAAACATTGGCGTGTTTTTAACGATGTACAGTTTACCATGCAATGTCTGCATGCCATGCTGCCTGACACAATCACAGCTATTGCAGTATTTCTGTAGCATGTTAAGTATCATAAATTATCCACACCTCCCCACTCTGAAAGCTTCTTACTGCACAAATCATTAGCCAGCTGATAAACTGTTGACTGACCCCATACTTGATCTCTGACGCAAACACAAGGAAGAATAAAACAGCTCTTAGCTACACAGACTTGTAAGCTGTCAAGACATCCCAAGCAAAACAGCATCAAAGAAAAGTGACAGTGGAGGAGAGAGAAACTGTGAAATCTGGGGAGGCAGTGAAGCTGAAGGCAAAAGGCCATCATTCCCCGCGCCTGTGTATCCTGCCAGTCCGCCTCTGCCACCTCACCGACCTCTGGTCAATCAAAGACCCATTCAACCTCGGAGTATACGTTAATACCAGGCCTGGCACTTCAGCTTTTTGCAATCACACAGGTAAGACTGAGACTTGTCTGAAAGCGCTGTTTATTCTGTCACTGAGTGGACATCATGCCTGCTGTTCTATTTAAGCTGTCAAGCATCACAGCCTCAAAACAGGCCCAGCTGGCTCCCTATGAGCCTTCCACAGTAAGATTGATGAGGGGAAGCCTGGCAGAGTGAGGGCAACACAGGCGAGCCTTTGTGTGGTTCTGTATGTACACATCATTTTCTCTCATTCCACTGGAGGATCAGCAACAGCAGATTAAATGACAGAATGAATTTCCATCACACCATACACATTCGTTCAAGTGAATTTGTGTAACCATTCAATGTAACCTCGAATTAATTATTCATGCTTGTATTCCATCACTGTAATGCTATTGTAGACTAAAACATAACTGATATCTTCATGCATTAAAATCACATTTTATCATAATGTCAGATAGCAAGCATGTTATTTTTAAAATTGCAATTTTGCACATACTGTGAATTAGATTTGATATGTTAACGGTAAATATGCAGCAGTATTTAAAATGTTTATTTACACTTAAATTTAATTAACCATTACAAATTGCTAGTGTAAAGTTAATAGTGATGTTTGTCAGTTACAGTGGTATCTAGTAATGAGGTTGCAGCACTGCAACCAACTAAAACTTCTTCCATTTGTCAAGCGTGTAGGAGAACTACAGTCTATCTAGAGCCAGTGTTTGGTTTGTCAGTGGGCTACAGAGGAACAACATGGCAGACTTCATGTAAGAGGACCTACTCCATATGTTATTTCAAGATAACAAAACTAATGGAAACATATTTATGAATGTCACATTTCATTTCTTCCAATATATTAGGGGTGTATTGGTTCACAAAATTTACAGTTTGACACGATACAGCGGTGTCACCGTTTCACACATTTTCCATACAGCAAAAAAGTTGAAATGCCAGAGATATTTCCTTGATTTGTATCCTTTTTAATGTATTTATTTGTATTTTATGTTATTTGAATTAATTTACTTAATCAAACTAAAATCTAAAAGTATGTTTTTTTTTACTTTGAACAATGATAAAGCTATACCTGACTGACACATCTTCTGGGGTGTCTTCTTAGCAGCCTATTAAAAATATTTTGAAAACAGACAATAGCAGGCCAGAACAACCACCAACAACCAACACATCCAGGGCACCTTGTATGTCACATGACCAAGCTCAATATGTGACCAAGTGTGAGTGAAAATGTGTTGGGATGATGCACTGGAGCCATCCTTAACATAACTCTCCCCCACTATAAAAAAAAAAAAAAAAACTATGTTACTACTGACATTACAGCACATAGTATCAGCATTGTTTCTTTCACCCAGTGCTTGTGCATGGTGAGTTTGTAACATCCCACAAGCTCTCTCAGCTCTTTCAGTCTAATAAAGACATTATTAAACATCTATGTTAAATGCCACAATCATAAAAACACAATCTGAATAGCCGTAGCTAACATGCCTTTCTGTCTTTCTGGCTGAATCGGCTCCTCTGTCCACCATGGCTTGGCCAAAGTGCTTGGAGCCTTTTGTTTGTTTGTTTGTTTGTTTTAATATTCACTTTCCAGTCTGTTCTGTGTCATGCAACAGAAGCTCCTCCTCCACTGGCTTTTCAAGATACCCACAGCCACTACCATCATTTCCTGTTTTCACTCTTACCTACTCTCAGTGATGGAAGATAAGTTTATGATATGAGGGTTACAATGGCTTGTTCTCAGCAAAAGAAAAAAAAGAAAATGGCAAAGCAGATTCTTTCTTTCCTTGCATACTGAGCACTGAGACATACACAGCACATTTATTTTAAAACTTTCATTTTTCAAGTTGTTGCAGTTTCTACTCATAATCAGTTGAGTTCTTAAATTATTTAAAGCTCCTTCTAACATCCTGTCTACACCTGACATGTTTCAACTAGGTTTTTCAGTCATTTCATGCACGTCTGACAGAACAGGTGTGTTTAAATTTTAATCAATACAGATGTCTACATGGGCTGAGTAACAGCTAACACTTGACTAATTCTTTAAGTGCGTAACTGTAACTCAAAGTGTTTTTTATGCTTTTAAGTCTTCTGACTCAGGGACACAACTAGAGCAGTTGTGTATTTGGCTGTGGGTACTGTCAAAAACATTGTGTGCTGCTGTGTGGCGGCTGAATACATTCAGTTGTAGATCCATGGCGACACAGCTGGTGTCCTGTTTTCACAACAGAGCCAGTGTGGACATGTCGTAAAATCAGCCCAAAATTAAGCTTTCAATGGAAGGAATTACACAAGCCTGGTCCACTGCCAGCCAAATTAAATCCTTCTACATGTTCTTCTTGAGTAGATAATGAGTTTATATATCAGGTTTTCTTGCAGAACTGTAATGTGACTGTGTTTGCATCTTTTCACACTGTCAGTGGCTTTCTGTAGCTGCTTGTTCACAAACACTGTATGATGAAAATGGTTGAATATAGCATTACCTCTAAAACCCAACACAATATTTGGGCATTAGCCCAAATTATGCTTTACCCATGCATGCGGTCGACGGGGTCTACTTGGCATAATGCTGACAAATGTGTGAACACGTCCTTGTATGCAGGAGAAACAGAGCTGCATGCACGTCCTGTCATTTTTGGACTTGCTCTGGCCTTTTAGTTTTTTACTTCTTGCCAAAGGACTGCCGTTGAAAAATTTCCAGCTGGCTAACACTGGCACATTTACAGAAAACCTTGATAAATGTGCATCGCCCTTCTAAAAAAAGAAATGAGATCAACAGGTTTGTACCCCTGAATTTTATTTAATTTTATAATGCAAAATGAGGCATTATAGCCTATTACTGACTAACACAGCACTGCCTCGGAGGACAAAAAATATCAGGAACACAGACAATCCCACACACTGGTATGCCTGAAAAACCTCCTTGATGACTGCTGTGTAAGAAATTTCATATAAACCTTTCATGTAAATCTTTTTTCATCCAATTTGATTGCCTACCAATTACATGTGTGTGGTTCATTATGCATCCTGCAGACACTCTTATCTGTGGCACCAGGGAAATAATATGAGATATATTGACATTCTGAAGGGAGTCATGTATCTTCTTGCCATCATGCTGAACACCACTGAGCTCAGAATCAGAAAGCTGAGAAATATTGTATTACAATAACAACAGATTCCCATTGGATTCATTAGCAGGCTCCTGGTGTCATAAATGTCTATTCCAAATGAAGAAATCAACACTTTGAGTGTCAGCAGTAACACTGTTAGCTGAGCTGAAAACTACTGTGAGAGGTCCGCTGATGGGTGAAAATAAATAAATGAATAAAGTATCGTCCCTGACATTTGTTTTGTTTAAACAAGAAATATGCAGGGCGGCACGGTGGTGTGGTGGTTAGCACTCTCGCCTCACAGCAAGAGGGTTGCCGGTTCGATCCCGGGCGTGGGAGCCCTTCTGTGCGGAGTTGGCATGTTCTCCCCGTGTCAGCGTGGGTTCTCTCCGGGCACTCCGGCTTCCTCCCACAGTCCAAAGACATGCAGATTGGGGACTAGGTTAATTGATAACTCTAAATTGTCCGTAGGTGTGAATGTGAGCGTGAATGGTTGTCTGTCTCTATGTGTCAGCCCTGCGATAGTCTGGCGACCTGTCCAGGGTGTACCCTGCCTCTCGCCCGATGTAGCTGGGATAGGCTCCAGCCCCCCCGCGACCCTCAAGAGGATGAAGTGGTTAGAAGATGAATGAATGAATGAAGAAATATGCAAGATTTGACTCTGAGCTGGGGTCTCCGTAACTCAAATAAATGCATTCATAACTGAGTTAAGCTATTAAAAATAACCTTTTAAGCCTCAGTACATTTATTGCATAACTCATAACTGAGCTTAATAGCTTAATACTGAGCTTAAGCTTAATAGCTTAACTCATAACTGAGTTAAGCTATTAAAAATAACCTTTTAAGCCTCAGTACATTTATTGCAGATTATGAAGAAAAGTGGAAAATGAAATTTCATTATAACAAGTACCAAGTTAGACAGGAGCAAACAATCAAATAAATTTTAAATAGGTACACAGTGAGTACTCATTGTTAAAGGGTTACCTCAGTAAGTGTTTAACCTAGACCCTGTTTTCTCATGTTTGTGTCAGCAGTGAAACAGGCTGCACTGTAGTCATTTAGGGCAATTGCGCACCCTCAGTGTATGTCCACCAAATGTGTTTTGTTTTCTGTTCAGTTTCAGAATTCAACCATATCCTTTACTATGGCACAGCGACCAACTATATTTCTGTCTTGCGTTTAGTTAGCAACAATAAAACACACAGGTCAATTCAATATGAAGCCAAACATATGTGCACACTGACTCAATCACACAATCTGTAGATCTAGACTACGTTTAGATAAAATCTATCCATTGATCTTTCCTGGTGAAAACATCAATTGTGTTGTTGTAAAACTCTTCCTTATGGGTAACAGCTGTACAGTCACTGAGCCATAAGCAATATAGCCATTTTTTTCTTGTACCAGTCCATTTAAATTTAAATATTTATTATATACTGTATATATGTATAAATATATATATTTACAAAGGGAATATAAAAATATTACATAAATATATATAAATAAATATATTTATTTAAAGGGCCAGTGTGGAAAATGGGTTGAAAACCGTTGAAAACAGTGACATCAGTGGTCAAATTCTAGATTGCAGGGCTCACTCACTCACCCCTCCCGTCGGGTAAATGATGGTGGCCTCGTAGGGACAAAAAGCCTTGCGCACGAGTTTTTCAGGAGTAGGTCTATCTAGTGACGAGGTGAATGTTTATTTAGAAATCTAAACCATGTTACGATATTGTAATGAATCCCTCACGAGCAGGAGACCAGAGTAGCGTTCGGGAAAAAGGCCCGTTTATTTGAGCACTCCAGAAACTCCGGTAACACTCCACTCCGTCCCAAACTCTGACTCTTCTAGCGTAACACACACACTTCATAACTTTACACACATACTCATTTACCATACCGAGTGGGGACCCCCCCCCCCCTCTCTGCTCCGCCAATCTCCAGCCCGCACACTGACTGACAGCGTAGCCTGTAAACAGTGCTCAGCTGTTTATTTAGCCTAGCGATATCTCCGGACAATAGTAGCTGCAATGGACGACTTTGAATGCAATTTTGAAGAGTTTCTTGTAGCGGACACAGACCCAGAGCCATACCTGTTTGAGCCGGAGCATACAGATGAGGAACTCCATGTGTTTGATGCTGAGCGGGCGAGAAGAGAGGCTGAATGCACAGAATGGGATTCGGTGCTACTGCTACCATCGTTGGGGAGATATATCATCAGGAGGAAAAGCGCAGCAGAGAGTGCATCACAAGGAGTGAAGTTGCGTCTTCTTTTCCTTGCAGATGACGGTTCGGGTTCATTCTCTCCTGTTGCGTGGTAAGTGTGGTCCATTCGCAAACTTTATAACTAAAAAAACTTTTCACTACTCTCTATCGATGAACTACTAACACTCTCTGCTGTTTCCTCCTCCTTCTTCCTTCCTTCCGCTGTCTTCGTTGGTTTATTTATACATGCGAAACGCGTTCTCTGGCTGGCTGGATTGTCCACTCGACCTCTCTAAAGCAAGGCCCTTGCTATATACATATATACAGTACAGGCCAAAAGTTTGGACACACCTTCTCATTCAATGCGTTTTCTTTATTTTCATGACTATTTACATTGTAGATTCTCACTGAAGGCATCAAAACTATGAATGAACACATGTGGAGTTATGTACTTAACAAAAAAAGGTGAAATAACTGAAAACATGTTTTATATTCTAGTTTCTTCAAAATAGCCATCCTTTGCTCTGATTACTGCTTTGCACACTCTTGGCATTCTCTCCATGAGCTTCAAGAGGTAGTCACCTGAAATAGTTTTCCAACAGTCTTGAAGGAGTTCCCAGAGGTGTTTAGCACTTGTTGGCCCCTTTGCCTTCACTCTGCGGTCCAGCTCACCCCAAACCATCTCGATTGGGTTCAGGTCCGGTGACTGTGGAGGCCAGGTCATCTGCCGCAGCACTCCATCACTCTCCTTCTTGGTCAAATAGTCCTTACACAGCCTGGAGGTGTGTTTGGGGTCATTGTCCTGTTGAAAAATAAATGATCGTCCAACTAAACGCAAACCGGATGGGATGGCATGTCGCTGCAGGATGCTGTGGTAGCCATGCTGGTTCAGTGTGCCTTCAATTTTGAATAAATCCCCAACAGTGTCACCAGCAAAACACCCCCACACCATCACACCTCCTCCATGCTTCACAGTGGGAACCAGGCATGTGGAATCCATCCGTTCACCTTTTCTGCGTCTCACAAAGACACGGCGGTTGGAAGCAAAGATCTCAAATTTGGACTCATCAGACCAAAGCACAGATTTCCACTGGTCTAATGTCCATTCCTTGTGTTTCTTGGCCCAAACAAATCTCTTCTGCTTGTTGCCTCTCCTTAGCAGTGGTTTCCTAGCAGCTATTTGACCATGAAGGCCTGATTCGCGCAGTCTCCTCTTAACAGTTGTTCTAGAGATGGGTCTGCTGCTAGAACTCTGTGTGGCATTCATCTGGTCTCTGATCTGAGCTGCTGTTAACTTGCGATTTCTGAGGCTGGTGACTCGGATGAACTTATCCTCAGAAGCAGAGGTGACTCTTGGTCTTCCTTTCCTGGCTCGGTCCTCATGTGTGCCAGTTTCGTTGTAGCGCTTGATGGTTTTTGCGACTCCACTTGGGGACACATTTAAAGTTTTTGCAATTTTCGACTGACTGACCTTCATTTCTTAAAGTAATGATGGCCACTCGTTTTCTTTAGTTAGCTGATTGGTTCTTGCCATAATATGAATTTTAACAGTTGTCCAATAGGGCTGTCGGCTGTGTATTAACCTGACTTCTGCACAACACAACTGATGGTCCCAACCCCATTGATAAAGCAAGAAATTCCACTAATTAACCCTGATAAGGCACACCTGTGAAGTGGAAACCATTTCAGGTGACTACCTCTTGAAGCTCATGGAGAGAATGCCAAGAGTGTGCAAAGCAGTAATCAGAGCAAAGGGTGGCTATTTTGAAGAAACTAGAATATAAAACATGTTTTCAGTTATTTCATCTTTTTTTGTTAAGTACATAACTCCACATGTGTTCATTCATAGTTTTGATGCCTTCAGTGAGAATCTACAATGTAAACAGTCATGAAAATAAAGAAAATGCATTGAATGAGAAGGTGTGTCCAAACTTTTGGCCTGTACTGTATATATATATATATATATATATATATATATATATATATATATATATATATATATATATATATAAAAGCATAATTATAAGGCTACGAAAACCAAACGAATTTTATTTTATAGTGATCATACACTTGTATAAACATATTAATGGGTAGAATATTCAGATTCAGATTCAGATTGACAATAAACCATGCCAAATATTACACACTGGCCCTTTAATATTTTTATATCCCCTTTGTTGATGTAGCTTGGTTAAAGCTGAGGTCGTCCTCTCTCTCACTTTAATTTTATTTTTTGCTTCAAAAAAAATGAAATTTTTCAAAATCATTAGGTTCGGAAATGTCTGGAGCCGCAATCATGATAATATTGATGTTTACATACGTTAGCTTTGATGAGCTCAGACGTGGTGACGTTGGGGCACCATTGGGACTTCGCACTGGGAACTCTCCAGACCAAATATGGAACATGGACTGGTAGCTGGAGAGGTGCCCATCGAGGTGTCCTTAAGCAAGGCACTGAACCCCCAACTGCTCGGGAGCCTGTCCATGGGCATCCCCCTCACTCTGACATCTCTCCATTTAATGCATGGATATGTCCTGTTTGTACATGTGTGTGTATTTCCGGTCTGTGTGTATATGACAACAAAGTGAAGAGTTTGCAGGGGCCCACTGTCTGATAATCCACCCCTGTATATATTGCATTTTAATTGGACCTACATATTATATCCACTTTATGAAAGCTTTTATGCTTTAATATAGTATGCTGTCCTAAACTGTCAGTGTATAGGCAGATCTTTGTTATGTCACATCTGTGGTTTGTTCAGAATGAAAAGAACGGCATCATTAGCAAGAGTGGAGATTGCCAACATAACTGAACAGAAAAACACCCTTGACTGTTAAGTAATTACCAGGGAAAGCAGTACAGATACACCACAAAATCAATGCTTTAAATGAAAAAAAGATGCTGAAATAATTTAAAAAAAGAAAAGTTTCTGACATAATTATGAATGGCTATTTTTAACTGACATATAGAAAAACACTAAAAGGTCTCAGTGAACATAATGTTCAGATACAGCACTGTAACAGATGGACGCATGAAGACATTCTGGTGGTATGTCTCAGATATGACTCAGATGTGTGTCATGGTACACATGCTGAGAGTAATGTGGAGGAGGTCACATCACAGTGGTGTGACACACTATTGCTGATGGATATATGCTCTTTACGCCTGCATGACTTCTACTAATCTGTTGCTTTTTATAAAAAATATTGGATTTCATACTGATTATACTGTACTGACTGCTAAATGACTCAGGGAAATCAATAAAAAGAATTGGAATAAAAATATTGGATGTGTGGGAGGACTAAGGGTGTGTGTGCTGTAACAGTTTACCACTTCCCACCGAACCAATCTACAGTTAGAATAGTTGTTAGTGACAGTATACCCCCTGGGTTTGGCATATTGTTTGTTACTGTATTTTCATTTTCTTTTTTTTAATCCGATTTTTCTCTTTCACTGATTAACTTGCTGTTTATTGCCGAACAGGCACTCACATTCCCTCTGTAATGTGTTTTATAATGCTAACATTAGATCACAAAGTGTAAATGAATTGCATTTATGTAGCTCTTTCATCCAAAGCATTTTTAAAATTTGCATCTCACTGACCCATTTCCACACACACATCCACACAATGATGGCAGCGAGCTCCAGTTCAAGGCACTGGCCTGACCATCGGGAACAATTTGGGGTTCCTTTTTTTTTTTTTTGCTCAAGGACATTTCAGCGTGGAGACAGGAGGAGCCAAGGATCCAACTTTCATTACTGGACAACCCTTTCTGCACCACAGCCACCCCTTCAAGTGTAGATGCATATTTAAAAGTGTACTCCCCAGATTTAGCACTCCTGTTAAACTGTCAGATTCAGAATAGACTGTTAAAGGGAAAGTTCACCCCAAAATAAAAAATACACTTTCCTCTTACCTGCAGTGCTATTTATTAGTCGAGATTGTTTTGGTGTGAGTTGCCGAGTGTGCTTTCTTTCCAATACTATGGAACTAGAAGGCGCTCGGCTTGTGATGCTCAAAGCACCAAAATGATACATTTACATAACAGCAATGTCTCTTTACAGAAATCATGGCCCCGTTACTCAAGATAATCCAATTGTGAGCAGTTTCATGGAGGGGCTGTTTTCTTTCTACTCAACAACACCTGCCTACCCTATCACTGCACAGAAGGAAGTGTGCATCTACTCATGGACAAGAGGCTCGTGCTCATGACAGGGTGAGATGTAAACACTATTGGCATCCTTGGCTGAGTTGTGACCTTAGCTCAGTGGTGCTAGGTGAGCAAGCAGTAGATGCATGTTTCTGTCTGTGTTATGATACTGTTGGCAGGTTTTTTGACACTGTGAGCACCAAAAGCCAAGTGCCATCTAGTTCCATTACATTAGAGAGAGGGCAGACATCTCTACAGCTGACACTCCAACACTCTGCAGCTCACACCAAAACAGTCTAGACCAGGGGTACCAGGGGTATTCAGCTAAAATTCAAAGAGGTCCAGTTAGAGAAAATTTCCTAACGCAAAGATCTGGAACATCATAATGTCTAACTTGCGATATGATTTAGTGTGATATATTCTGAAGAAGCCTGGGAGTTGTATCAACGTCTGCAAGTAACCAACACCTAAGGCTATAGTTTCCCGGCGGAGGGCAGGGTGGCGCAGGGTGGCGAACCACGCGCAGAGCTAGTTTCGAGCAGCGCAACCCGAGGCGCGCTCAGTTTGGTAGTTTGGCAGACCGAGGTGCGCTGAGATGGGTGTGGTGGCGCAGCAGGGGGAGGTGTCGACAGATACAGCTTGGTACAGTGACAGTTTCGTGCCAAAAGGCTTCGCCGAAGGTGCGCTAAAAGCTCGCCAGCTGAAACCAGGTCTACTATCAGCGCAGGCGGAGCGCAGCCGGTGTAAGCCGAAGTTTGGCTGACCGGCGGACAGTGCTCACACGTCACCAAAGGAGGTGGAAAAGAGGAGTAGCTGCGCCAGGCGCACGGTGTGCCAAACTTGCAAAATGCGCTTGGCCACACCCAGTTGGCGAAGCACAGGTGCGCTGCGCCCCCACCTCGCCCGGTCTGTGAAACTGGAGCCCATTGTCTTTTTTACTCCATGCATTTTCGTCATTGTCAAAATCTGGCTCCAACACTACCCACAATGCAACTTGATTGCTGACAGTCTGTCAGAGATTTTGGTGTGTTATTCTTATACCTGCTAAAGGACCCTTGAGCTGCTGGCCCAAGTTCACTTCCTTCTAATGCCTGACCCCCAGATTTTCAAACTTTTTTGGTGTAGGCACTTCCTCATTGAAAACACACTGATTATCAAAGATCCAATGTATCTTTAAAGATGAGTAGAGCAAAGAAGCAGGTATTAAAAAACAAAACACATATGCATATGTGCAAGGGGGCCCTGCAGCCACTGTAAAAATTTTGACAAAGAGATGCATCTTTTGCTGACTTTGTCGACGTCAGCAGTTGTGCACCTGTGCTATAGATTTGTCCACAGTGCACAGTACAGTGTCAGAGAGCAGCACCTCTTTCTACATCTACTGATGATGTCACAGTGTGTTAAACAAAACTTGACTGCACTTCAAAATCACTGCTGCAATGTAAATACGAAGTTATGTTCTTTAGAGAGTAACTTAAAAGTGATCTGTTTAGTGACCTGTAATCACACCCAACAGTGATGTCACAGTGTACAGACACACCCTGGAGTACACTGCTGCATCACTGCAGAGAGGTGAGAGGTTAAACCATTTGCAGTCAGTAAAAGGAAGAGTCTCAGCTGTTAAGATGCTCTGTGACTCAACAATTCACCCAAATTAACGCTTTAATAATGGACCTCACACAGATGGCCACAAGACATTGTGTTCACATAATTCTGCTTACATAGATATGAATTTACATCATAGCTAGAACATTCACTCTTTCAGCAGCAGAAATCTAAGGCTTCTGTCTCCACCATCACATCACAACCTTATCATCATTACCTTACATTACCTTATCTCATGTGCAATGCAAACATGGTATTATGCCACGATTACGTCAAAATTCCCCAGTGAATTTCCCTGTAATGGCCATGGGCGATAACTGTTTGCATAATCCTGTATATATCGACCGAAAAGAAAAACTATGATAGCTCTGTCTTCCATGTCATCATGTTGTACATTCGTAATGACATTGTTATGCCCGTTGCAAAATAATAATATAAATAAAAAATAAATAAATCCAGCACAAAGCCTTTGCACTTTGCTCATAAAAATGAAAATATCTCAAAAACTAAATCATGAATATTGTTCAAATAACTGATGGAGTGTTTATGTTGTTTATGTTTCTACATTCATAAATGTTTTGGCTTAATGTGTTTCGTGTTTTCATTTTGTAAAATCTGATGAAAAAACATGCCATATCTTTGTTTTTGTTTTTTTTTAAATAACAGAGTTGCAATACTTTCATCAATTATGGTTTATGCACTTACCTAACATCGCATCTTAGTTTGTACAAATTTTAGGGATATGAAGCATTAGAAGATACTCCAAGAAATGACATCACAGTAAGCAAAATACTGACATAGGCTCTGGCGGACCATTTCTATGCAGAGTTTAAAGGATTAAGGGGGAAAAAAACAGTGTTTGTCCCTCCTCCCTGAAAAGACACAGAGAGGCTATTTCTTATGTGCCTCAAAACCTTTTTTGCTCTATAACAATGTCACTTGACTTCCTCTGCTGCAGTCATTTTTTACTAGAGGGCTTTATCACCAGAATTGTGTGAACTTGTCCTTTTGCTGAAACAATGCATACTGTCCTTCGTAGCAGGACTGTCTCCTTTGACTTTGTGTGTAATTAAATGTGTTGTGCTCATATCGTGGCAGGCACATCGGCTGTCTTATCAATGCAGTGGTTTAAATAGTTACATAACAGAGAAGTTAAGAACAAAAAAAAGCAGTTACTCCCATGTATAAGTTATTATGAGTGGGTGTTGTCTTCTTCTCCTTTTGTCTTCTTCCAGCAATGAATTCTTAACACATAAACTATGCAAAATAATGACTTTTCCCTGAATGGGGCACAGACTTTTGTTTATCCTTTGATTTTGATTCTTTCTCTCCTGCTCATGCTAACTTGCCTACATTGTATTTCTTTTGGTTAGAATACTAGTGCGTCTCTACAGTCAACAAATTCCTAAGGGGCCACTCACAGGTAAGAAATAAGTGCCCCTCCTTCCATTAACGTGCTAGGAAAACAAATCAATGCCCCTACCGGCCTCTGCTCCCCTGCCTTCCTACTGTATGCCACTACTGTAGGTGGTTCTCTGTGTCTGGGTCTCAATAAAAGCCTTCGATACTGCTGGAAGATGTCGGAGACATGTTATGCTTCAGTGCTTATGGAGATGTGTTCTCAGTTGAAAGTTGGCTCACTAACAAAAGGTAGTTGTGCAATGCAGAAAGCTGGAGTCTAAATTAGGACAGTCCACTTTTTATGGGTAAAACCCACTTAGTAGTCCATAAGACAGACTTTTAACACAACTGTCATTACTTCACAAAGTGAAGCCACCCTTTTCTATTTCAAGGCGTGTTGTTTAAAAGGCTGCATGACAGCACAGATATTGAGATCTTGCAGCCAATATCGTGCCTCCCATCATCCATTAACTTTGACATCTCCACATGCTACAGTAGCATCACTCTGTGTATCTCTATTCACTGTCACTTTGTTGCCAGACCCACTGCAGCCAAATTGGCTGGCTACTCTGGGGCTCCTTTAATGAGGAGATCTCTAACTGAAAGCTGACTGCCTCCCAGTAAATGGCTTCTTAAATTATTCTGGAGCTTGTTAATCCAGAGGATCTACTGTGTGTAGGAGGAAGAGCTCTCAGAGCTCTACATACTCTGTCGAGTGGCACATATATAAGCACAACATTTCAGCCCAAGTCAAGAATCTTAAAGAGACCCTTCTGTCTGATTCAAACAGCATCAATACAGCTATTGTTAAAGTTAATGATAGAGCCTTTTGTGAAGTGCGAATTAAAGTGCTAAAATGGTGTCTCAAGGCAAGCCTGACAGCATTGTAAGTATTTTGTCCCACCTGAAAGACGCACAAGTATGCCAATCAAAAAAATACAACTGCAACAACAATAAAAGTTGTGGCATTATATAATTATATTCATTTTGTTGAGGAGGCAGCAGTATTTGACAAAACACACACTGGATGGAGTGAGACCATTCTCTGCTCTGACAAAACATTATTCGATCTTTTACTCTACACTGTGAAATAAATTATCTTTGATTCATGTCTGACTCCTCAATTTGACAGTTTTTATCTACGTTAACCCTTTGAACATGCTTGTTTTTAAGAGATGATCTCGACATTTTAAGGTGTATGCGATCAGAGGATACAAAAATGAAAACCTTTTTAAGTTGAAAGGCCCAGAACAAGATTTAAAAGACCCCTCAGGGCATCTGACAGTGGACACCCTTTGAGTCCTTTTCTCTAACATCCTGCCTGAAGATCTAAGCTACAATATGCCTCATATAAGACTCTTGTACTAGTATTATCTTCATTATGTAGCACTGTCATGAAATCCTGAAAACATGATTAATACAGGTAAAATGTTCGCTCGGTGAACACATTTTATGGGCTGTTGAAGAGAAAACACACCGCCATAACTAGAATTATTTGAGTTAAATCTTAGTAGGTAAAGTCACATTATTTATCATCAGGTATCATATCAAATTTTTATCCATGGCTGGCGATGTTGGTCTGTCAGTTGGTCCACTATTTTGGTCAAAACTGAAATATCATTGCAACTACTGGGTGGGCTGCAATGACAGTTGGTACAGACATCAATACTGTGATCTCCAGAGGTCGAATGATATTGGCCGCTTTTCCCAGATTGCTCTTAGCGCTAAGAGCTTCTTAAGAACGCTCTTAAGCCTCCCGTGAAAGAAAAACGCGTTTCCCAGATCGCTCTTAGCTTAAGAAGATCTTTCACTAAGAAGGAGTTTTAAGATCGAGCTGACCCACTCTTAACAGTCTTCTTAGCGACCAAACGCTCACAGCTCCAGCCGTGGCAGGCAAATTAATATTACACTAAGCAAGGAGATGTTGAAACTGTGCGCACCGTATATATTTTTATCTATTTTATACTTCAGAGTTATATTGTTTAGCATTAATTGGTGACAGAAAAGAACGAATTTCACTCTGCAGGGAGATGCATGTCCTTACTGTGCATATGACAATAAACACTTTGCATCTTGAATCTACATGTTTTATGAAGACCCTATGTGCGCTCAAAGCTGTGGCACAAGTTACGCACCGAAATCTGGTGGAAGAAAAATAATGAGACAAAAAATAAGTATGAGGAATAACAAGTGTGTTCTTATATGTGCTGTGCATATCAGGCACACAAATAAAATAAATCATCATGACTATCATTTATCATAATTTGTCCGCACATATCCCATGTCTGACAGAAACACATCCACCCTCCAAACCTGCGACATTTCACAGATATCAGGCAACTGACAGGTGTAACTGAGCTCAGCTGGAACCTCATCAAGGGATGCTCCACCCGCTACTCTATATAAAGGCGTTGCCACAACACACATGCGTATCTTAGCAACCCTTCTTACCAAAGACATTCTTAATTGTGCTCTTAAGTCTTAAGATCGCTCTTAACTGGGAAACGCGACCAATGTCTTTTCCTTCAGTGCCACCAGTAGGTCAAATTTTTCACTTATTAAATGAAATACTTGCTAGTTTAGGAACACCTGCATGTAGATCATCAACTGTATGATATTAAGAGGTTGTATTTTTTGGTGCTGTTGAACTGTAATGCATTGTACTGACAGGTAGCTCTATTGTGTCCACCGCGGTTCTATCAATGACGGCAGGATAAATAACATATTTCTATGTAATGCAATAGAGTTCAACAGTTGATGAAAGGTGAACATGGTAAACATCATACCTAGTACACATCAGCATGTTACCATTTTTATTTAACATGGTGACTTTAGCATTAAACTCAAAGCACCACTGTGACAAAATAGAGCATCACTGAGCTGTAGGTTTAATCTGGTTTGAACTATGACCACATCTGCAAATGAAGTCTCAGCAAAATTAGGTATCAGACCTTTCAGGCTGTTCTCACAAATTTTTCATGTTTTCCTACAAAAAGCAGTTCACCCAAATTTGTACATATCCCACAAATTCTGAAAGGCTGCAATTACATGACCAATGCAGTGCTGGCAGTAAACAAGGAAGCAGTACTGAGCACTTGTAAGGAGGCTGGCTGGGATGGTTGATGGGTCAAAAAAAAAAAAAAAAAAAAAGGACTTTCTCCTGGGACTTTCCCCTAGAGTCACATGTTTGGATACATGTTAACTTTAAATGAACTTTGAGTCATTTTAAGGTACATCCTCACCATGTGTTTTTTTTTTTTTTTTTTTTACCTAAACCTAACTTCCGTAACATTACATTAATTACAAAACTGCATGTTACAGATGTAATGTTGTAGGATATCATACTAACTGTTGTGCATACATTTTTTGTAGAATATCATACAAACTGCTGTATGACAATAAGTCAAACCTTTTAAAGATCTAGTGTGTAGGATTCAGTAGCATCTAGCGGTGAGGTTACAGATTGCAGACTGAAAACTTATGTGTGCAAATTGTGTAGGAGAACTATGGTGGCTGTTCTGAAAATATTAATGGTCCTGTCTTGAGCCAGTTTTTGGTTCGTCCAGTCTGGGCTACTTAAGAAACAACATGGTGAACTTTGTAGGAGAGGACCCGAAAATCAAAACACAAGCGTTTTAGGTGATTATACATTGATGAAAACATACTATATTCTATTTCTGCCAATATATCAACCTAAACCCTACACACTTGACCTGTGAATCATTTTCATGGTGTTTATTGTAAACTACATATGCTGTCAGGGGACTACGAAGCCACATAGTTTATGTTTTATGCATTTTTTTTTTTTATTTCATATGACAAATGTTTCTTTTTTAAAACTTTCACTTTTTAAAATGTCAGTATCTCCAAATGCTTCTTAAAAATGTTTCCTGTTGTATGAACTTTTCTGTTCTTTTGGACCATCTTTATCTTTTCTTCTATTTTTCGTTTGCATTTCTCCCCAAACAGGCCTCTTATCTAATAACCAAGCAACCCACGCTTGTGGGTAAGAACACAGTAAAGTAACATTTAGTCTGGAGAAGTTAGATTATTCTGTTGGCAAGGAGACAAATCCCTAATAACGCCGTAAATGTTTCCTTTTGACAAATGGCTGTACTTATAGAGCTGGGGTTTATATGATAAGGAATAGCCTTTAGAGATCAATCATCATATATTTCACAATCATAGTTTCAACTCAGGAAATGTGTTGATAACCAAAAGTACTGAACAAACTATGCAAACTGCTTTATAATTTAATATTGGACAAAGACAAAATGTTCTTGGATGATGTTGAAACTAACAGGTGCACGGAATTGACTTTAACAGCATGAACTCACACCGCAGTGGGCCAAAGTAGCATAAGCACCATTACATGTGGTATATTGGACCATCGAATCCCGATTGATTAAAAGGCTATGAACCATCTGCCACCTTTTGAAGGCTGTACAAAGAGATTGATGATGTTTATCATGTTTCTATAAAACTCCAGAGGTGGCTTCAGAGCCAGCTCATAACTGGCCTGTAAATCGATATCTGTACGACAGACAAGGCAAAGCTGATGGAGGCATGATTTCAGTCCAACGTGTGTGCTGGACTGTGTGTACACGTATATGTGTGTGTGTTGTGTGTGTGTGTGTGTGCGCGTCTGCTATGGTCTGAAATTGAAGCATCTGCTACCAAGCACACCCATTCCAAGTGTGGAAATGGGTTTCAAACAAACCAATAAGTTAGCTGAAAATGAACTATCCCAACTGCAGGAACATTCAAAAGAAATAAATAAGGAAGAATTCACATGTGGTTTCTACACATGGCAGCTGAATTCTGGTCACAGAAGGTATCATAATATGTGCAATGGCAAACAATTTAGGGGATACTTCCACATGGTAACAATGAGCACAAACTTATACTGCACACACACACTGACTGACTCTGGAGTTCTTTCATCCTGAATACATTTAGACTAATTCCAACAGAACTGTCCTCCCATCATCAGCACACCATTTATCCCCATTAAATCTGCACCATTTCATGCAGATAAAGCCCTTTAATTTTACTTGTGGTGAATCATTGTTGATTACTTTAAAACCCTGCGTGGCTCAGATAAGAACCACACTTACCGTCTCAAAATATACATACTATAAATCTTGTCCTTATCCATTGCTCTTATCAGTCTTATTTATCAAATCTTTATCGATCTATATCTCCCTTATCCCATCCTTTTATTAGCTACCACTAATGCACTAATTAATTACATTTTCACAGCAGCTACTAGTGTGCAAGAAGCATAAGGAATTTTACTACAGCTGAAGGACAAACTAAACAGTCCAGGCTGCACTTGTCTCATCGCCAAAGTTATCTTCAAACATCTTAACGGATGCTCTGATTGGAAAATGTTTTGCACACATACCAAATTGTTTTTAATTAAAAGATTGGATGATACCAAACAGATATCAATTTGGAATTGTCATTTGTTGGTGTATACATGGAAAACAACCTTCTTCATCAGCTGAAAATTGAGACTGAGAACACTGTGTTCCAACCAAGAGAGCCAAATTTGAAAAGCTGCAATGTTACTTGTTCTAGGCCAGGTATGTAAACAGATAGACCCCATGCAGTGCTCAAGCACCTGCCCTTTTGGCCTCTGACTGAATAACTGCCCTCTCTGCAATACATATTTTTTTTTAAATTTCTTTAAATTCTTCTATACTGTAGTTTTGTTTTTTGTTTTTATTGGACCCATGGCATTAATTCTCAGCTAAAAGTGTAATGTATGTGAGACAACATTTGAGTGAAGCCCCTGCCCCTCCCTCTTCAACTTGCCTTGTCACAGTCACCACAGTTAACTTACAAAAATCGAGCATCCTGCGGAGCAGCATCCACATCTCCCCGACCTGCCTTCATGGACAGTCAGGTTTATGATAGTGTTTGCAAGCCTCTGTATTGTTTATCATTGTTGTGAAAGTAAACTGCTGTTAAAACATCTCAATACAGCCAGCCTAACTTAGGCAATAACCCATCATTAGGCTTTACAACAAGCAAACTGATCCAGTGTAAAATCACACTGTCTGTCCAACTCTCTAGTAAGTTCAGGTTCACCAACTCCCTGACTTGCTTCCCACTTTCTTGTGTCTTTGTAAAACAAAACTCAACTTGAAATCATGTTTATGTCCCCCACATCGCAGTTCTGACAATTCATTTAGACAAATGCCGCATGTGGCGCCCATTAGCTCACCTTGTAGAGGAGGTGCCACATGTACAAAGGCCTTGTCCTTGCCACAGCAGCCGTAGGTTCAAATCCAACCTACAGCCCTATACTGCATGTGGTCCCCCCTCTCCTCCCCACCCCGCACCAATAACTGTCCTAACAAGGCTTAAAAAAAAAAAAAAAAAAAAACCTAACATGTGGTTTGGTGCTGCACAAACATGCCGTGTACAAAGAGTGCAGAGGCGGAAATGAGGAGCGGAGAGATGCAGCTGCTGCGTGCATCTGTTTGTCTGGGATTTTGTAAGAATATTTAACGATTTAGATTTAGAAGATAATGATGATTATTAGTACACAACTATTTAAAAAAGAGGAGGAGAAAAATAAAATTTGAGAGGAGAACTAATTGAGAATTCTCTTATACTGTTGAGATATAAGCTTTTTAATTAGAAAGACTCAAGAGTACACAGGAGGAGGTCGCGTATGTGATGTCATAGCTTTCGCTCGCTTCCTGCAGCTTGGCCTCCCCACTGAAATTCCACTGTTTTATGATTAATCGATTTATGATTGGTGGGGCGGTACGGTGGTGTGGTGGTTGGCACTCTCGCCTCACAGCAAGAGGGTTGCCGGTTCGATCCCGGGCGTGGGAGCCCTTCTGTGTGGAGTTTGCAGGTTCTCCCCGTGTCAGCGTGGGTTCTCTCCGGGCACTCTGGCTTCCTCCCACAGTCCAAAGACATGCAGATTGGGGACTAGGTTAATTGGTAACTCTAAATTGTCCATAGGTGTGAATGTGAGCGTGAATGGATGTTTGTCTCTATGTCAGCCCTGCGATAGTCTGGCGACCTGTCCAGGGTGTACCCTGCCTCTCGCCTGATGTCAGCTGGGATAGGCTCCAGCCCCCCCACGACCCTCAAGAGGATGAAGCGGTTAGAAGATGAATGAATGAATGATTTATGATTGAAGATGTCTGTGTGATTTGTGCCAGGCTGCAGTCACTCCAAGCTGCAGGAAGTGAGCGAAAGCTACAGTATGACGTCACATATGCAACCGCCTCCTGTGTAGTCTTTCTAATTATGTTTTTTCAAAAGCTTATATCTCAACAGTTTTACGACAAAGTATGACTTTCTTGACCTTAAAATGTATGTTTTAAATTCATTAACAACATATTTGGATTTCATGTCACAACTCAAACGGGACCAAAAGATAATATTTCTCTCCCCATTCACTGCCATTCATATTTTTTCCGATCTAAGGTCCCATGAGCTTCACCGGAAGGGGCATGACTTTGGCACTCTATTGACAGGGAGTGGAAAACAAAGTGAGGAGAGGAGAGCAGAACACACGTAGCCTGATTGTTGCATCTGAGCACAGGCCTACTTTGTAGTTTGGAGGGTAAATTGGTTGTTTTTTTGGTTTGTTTTATTTATACAAAGAACATTGCTTTTTTGATCACTTTGTTGATTTTGAATTGCTATGTATTTCATAGACCACTAAAGCATACACAATGTGGCATTGTTTTTTTTGTTGTTGCCTGTAATAATTAAATGGTAAATGTAAGAAGTGAGTGTGTATGTGTAGCAGCTGCTACATACATATAGATATTCAGAAACCTCGTATGTAAGCTAGACAGACATCTTCCCTGCTCATTACTGTGCACAAATGTATTCTATGTACTTAGGCCTCAACAGCCCTTCTGGTGTCGACAGACACATAGAAACCTCCCGGCTGGGAATGCTTTGCACCAAGCACTCAAAAAAGTTTTTGGCACGTACGCTTGTGGAAGGGATGCCCCATTTTTTTCAATTGAGCACCTGCCCCATAAAATGCCTGTGCACGGCACTGTTCTAGGCAGAAAACTATGAATACCAACAGCGGAATTTTATTTAGATAAATCCTCCCCATATACAATGTCCTAATTAGTAGGAGTGGAATGATCTTATGTGTTGCAAATTGATTTAGGCTGACAAGTTTGGTGTGCTGCATGTTTAGATAAAACATTTCAAAGTGCAGCTTTCATAGATTGTTGGGTAAATGGATTAGATTCTACCTCAGACTGCTCCACCTTGAGATTTCCAGACCAATCCCAGGCTTTATGTTTATGAAACTGACCCCTCCTCTGATGGATGAAATCCATCCTTTTGATAAAGAGATTATGTATATGGCATCAGATTTTCTGCCTCTCAAACTCAAAGTAATCTCTTGAAGCCTTTCCTGCAATCCCTGCTTAGACTGAATGTCTCTGTGTACCAATCAATCAGAGCATGCACAGTGACACTTACCAGGAACTTCTGAAGCCTCATACTTTAAAATTGGCGACCTTTCTCTAATCTGCAAAGAGCAGTCTGAAGTTAACTACAGGGATATTAAAAGAATGTCACAGTGAGAACAATAAGTAAGGTTTCTTCCTGTGGCACTTTATTCTCTCTGTCTGGCATTTTTATTTAAGTAAGTCCTCAATTTTTTTTATTATTTTCAAAACTTTTGTTCAAAGAAATGTGATTACTGTCCACCATCTAATGACCCTGTAAAGCATTTTCCCCTTTACCAGGAAAAAAAAAAAACCATAAGCAGTGAATTACAGAGGAGCATGATCAGATGTTAGTCTCATGTATAAAAAAAACATAACTCTCTCTACTTCAGATGAAACATCAAAGTCGTGAAGCCCTGCAAACTTTTTGAAGTAGTGTGTGGCTGTTTCTAACTCGAGGCTGATAGCCCTGCACCGATCCAAAGTGACACGGCTCATTTGATTCAAGACAAGCATATGGATTTAGAGCAGGGCGCCGAGTGTCCCAAAAAGTTTGAAAGTGCACCGGAAAGACAGACCAGTATCAAGGCTTATGAAGGTGGCGCTGCCCTTGTTCTGGAGCTAATTTTATCAGATGTACTACCATGGTCAGGAAGCATTCTATTTTATTTGCCGGGCAAATGTGCCACCCGTGAGGCAGACAAATGAGTGCAATGCACTTTGTGGAGAACAACATCATTGACCCTGTGCTCCCTCACAGCTATAGATTTTCCTCCGGTGCAAGCTCTATATCCACGAGGGCAAAAACAAGGCCCAGCCAATGATTAATTTAAGCACTTTTGTACCTTTTTAGGTATTAATCTATTGGGGCACCTTGCCAGAGTATTTCATATGTCAGAAAATTACTATACTATTTGTGCCTCCTTCCAAAATTGAGACCTTATCTATTATTTATTACATCCAACAGTGCTCTGTTTTTCCTGTGTGGTTACTGTGTGCAAGAGAAAAAATATTTCTGAACTAAATCAGCTTTCTCCCTGTTGTGTGTGTTGTTCCACTATGTCTTTGGGATGGATTCCTGCAAGACAGGAACACCATCAGGTGAAGAAATAAAGCTCAGAAGCTACACTGTGTAATGTATAAAGGCAGCACACAGAGGGGCTGGCTCTGGTAATGGTTCATGCTGACACACACAAGCAGGAGATGGTCACTGAAAAGTTCAGCCCTGTGGCACTTTACAAAAAATGATGTTGGGCTGTTCAGTTATGAAGTTGCTCATTGCTGTTCTCCAGTTCAATAAAACTGAAAAATACAGTTTCTATGAATCACATCCACACAAGCATCTTCAGTACAAGGCATATTTCAGTACATCTATCTGACATAACTTTTCAGAATATAAGTGGATATGGCACGCTATGGCAGGTTACATGGTATAATATATGATAATATAATACCATATTATAATATCATATAATAGCTGGCATGATCTGTCTTTTAATCAGTCTATCAACATAGAAATAATCAGCAACTATTCTCATTATTGATATTGTTTTTCAAACATCCCATACACAGGTTCTCCAATAAGATCATTTTTCCTACATGCTTAGATGTCATCATATGATACATGAACAACAGAAGATTACATTGAACATTTTTAATAGTATAATTACAATAACATAACAACAAAATAATAACATATAATTCATAATTTGGCTCAATTACAACTCACAAGGTTCACCAACAAATTGTCTTATACATGCTTTCTCCAAAAATACATAATGCTTACATTATTAGCATAAGCCTATGACATTTCACATTGCATAAATTAGCCCAGCAGCTAACGGAGTTTTTTCTACTTCAATAAAAGCAGGATAAATCGCACACAGGACTTAGACTGCAGATCTGAAGTCAGTTTCCACTCATTTAACAAGCACTGCATCTAACTTATTTGATTTAGTTTCATCCGCGCGCCTGTGGGGATTCGTTCACTCCAAAATAGTGCTTTGCTGGCTTCAGTAATGCGGTTGCCCGCTGAACTTTGGTCTGATTAGCTGGACCTGTATGCTCGGCTCGTAGGTAGCTCAAACTTCAACTACTTCAGTGATTTTCAGTTTGACACAAGGTGCATATGACTTGTCAACTGAGCTGACAGCCATTCAAGAGCACAGTGGTGTCTTATTTTCCATCACTGCAGCAGGAGGAAGCAGGAAGCTGCTGGCTTGCCTACAAGTGAGGTTAGGACAACGGCACAAAATAGCAGCACTCAAATAACGCAATTTAAAAATAACATCTTGCATTTGTTGTAAAAAACAACAGTTAATGAGACATCGCTCATTAAGCCCAGTAGCAGAACTAACCAGTCAATTGTCATTATGTCTATGTGAATGCTGCACAAACCCATGCCCGATAATAAAAGTCTTTCGACCCGACCCACACTTGTGATTAAACATACAAAAGTTCAACTTTTGTGACTGACTGACAAAATAAAATTTATTTGTGGCTGGGTTTTGCCTTTTTATTTTCTCTTACTATAATGCTTATTATTATGTAAATTATTATGTAATGTAAATTACATTTATAATGAAATGAAAACAGTGACTGTAGTCTGTTTTGTACAGTTTTTAACATCATCATTACATATTGATTACTGAAGGAAAACAACCAGATCCAAAGGGATCTTTCACTGTTGAAAACATTATGTAAATCACCAAAATTATGGTAAAAAAAAAATCAGTTATTTTCATTTTTTGGTTGCTGAGCCAGTGAAAATATACAAGAAACCAGTAAAACTGTGATCTACTGTCCCAGAGGGCCAGAGGGGGAAAAATGTTATGCTGGACACTGCTCTTCTCCTGATACAACAGGTCTGTCTTTGGTACACAATGTACCACAACTAGTGGATTGGCTGGACTAATCCACTAAGTGCTGTGTAATGATTCATTTGGTTAAGGAACATCTTAAAGCAATAAACAGAGTCACATAGCATGAAGCACATGTACATATGTTGTACAAACACCAAGGTAATCTTGGTGTGGCCCCAAATCATCACTTCTATGAATGAGGAAGATGTTTACTAAAAGCCCAACATGTATCCATGGACCTCTGAATAATTTTTGCCTTGACACTTGCTCAAGGTTTTTCACTGCCTTATCAAACCTTGTGATGTTTGTGCTTTTAAACGCAATTGCTGCTTCTTCCCAGATACTTATTTGTAAATAATAATAAATGCATACATATGCGCATACATGTATTAGGAGCAATCAATCCAGCTTCCTGAAGTGTAGAAAAATGTTTTGACCCAGCCGATGAACCCACATTAGCTGGGAAATGTTTTAAAATGATCATTTTAGTTTCGGCAGTAAAACGGTTGTCACAGTGCAAAACACTTGAAGAGGTGATTTTCTATGAGATGTTGAGCATGACCTGCAAGTCAGCAATATTTTATAATATTTTCAAGTTGGAAATTAGCAGGAATAACTAAGGGAAATTGCCAGTTTTATGTAACCCATGAGGTAAAACTGTAGACCTTTCACCAGTGCAGCACCACAAGAGGCTTTTTTACTGGCAGCATTCATTCTGACTATGACATGATTTAGTTAGTAGAGGGGAGGTGAGCAAAATGCAGTACCTTCAACAAAAGTCAGGTCATTTAGAATAATAAATTATAGGGAAGCAGGACCTTGTTTTAACACTTAACAGTAATGTATAGGAATACTACACATAATGGAGCCTTCCTGGTTCAAACTCAAATGTTAGCGAGCACTCCCCTTGCTGAAGACAAGATCACTTATGTTCTCCACTGTAGCTTGAATTATCTGCCATTAAAGGCCCACTCCAGCCACATTTACTTCCTGTTTTTCTGTTAATGGGCTTTCTCAAACACAAAATGGGGGTGTGGCTAAAAGGTGGACATCGTCCATTACCATGGCAACCAGATGGCCACTCTAGCGTATCAAGGTCAATGTCATTAGCAAAAATAGCATATCATGGACATTGGTATGGATTACGATAGTGGTCATAACATGGAAGCTCTTTCTCTACATCCTAAACCTGGAAACATGTTCTCTTCCCAACTCGTCAAATATGGCCACTTTTGATTATGATGTCCTTGCATCCTCCTGTGTCTGCTGTTGATGTTCTGGGACAGTAAATTTTTATGTTTATTTCTAAACATAAAAACACATAGTTTAGAAAACAACATCATGGTTTGGCTCAACATGCACACAGAAAGTGAACAGTGGGCTCTCCTATAGGGACTTTTAGCTCTTTATATTAAGATGTTGCTGGCAGCATTACAAACGGACACTGCCCCGCAGCGTATCATGCTGCCGCCAATCGTGCCTTTTGGTATCGGTGTCTGATGCGAAAATCACTGACAAAGTGGCGGTATTTGACAAGCTGGGAGTAAGAATGGGCTGGCCTGAAGTAAATGAATATAAATCTATTGTTAGCTGGAATTCAATTAGTTTTGAATTACGATTGCTTGGCTTAACTTTTTAACTGACAATTGATATGGGCGACAAGTTTGTTGGCTAGTTTCCTCAACGTATGCTTCAAGTTATTTTTAATACCCTAATTTTAAATCAATAGTTCCTGTAGATTAAAAATTATTTTTGCTAAGTTAGTTAGCCATACTGTGTATCAGCTATTTTTTGGGCCCAGGTCTTGATCACCCTGTCAGCATTTATTTTGCCAGTATCAGCAGGTGGTGGTTACTTATTAACTAGATCCCTTACATAGCCTACTGTTGTCTGTGAAAAAGGTGAAGTTTCACAGCGCTGTGCAGGGTCCAAAAACTAAAGAAACTACACCTACTAAAAGTAATGCACCAGAATTCGTATATATACCACTTAATCATGGGTCGGTAAGTCAAATAAAACCCAGGTATTTGTGAAGGCTGCAATCATGTGAATGTGCTGATGGGAGTAAAGAAGTGAGTAGTATACAGAATTAAAGTCCACAAAATAAGTAAGGTATGACGTATGACCTGCAGCTTCTACTATATTCATTCATCATCGTCTTGTTTTAGCTACAACCTTCTTTTTTTCCTTTTTTTTTTTTTTTTTTACTTTTAACACAAAATTAAGTAATTTGTCAAAAATAATTGGTGCTTTAGTGTGGCTGATCAACATTGTCAGGAAATGTTAAGGAAAAAATATGAAAGATCAAAAAAAAGCTAAAATACACTGGAGCTGCTGTAAATGCACTGTATTGCATATGTCCATGTACTGGAAATGTACTGGACCATTACCCGTATATGAGAATGCATGATAGTGTGCACTCACCAGCTCCGGGCCCTGTAATTAAAGCTTTATGGCCATGATAGAGTTGACCCCACAGAAGCCGAGAGTGCCGTCTCCACTTGACAGCTATAAATTTAGTGCAGAGTCAAAGGGGTCACTGTCAACAGTCTGCTTTTCATGCTTCTCATTATTCTCAATGCCAAATAAGGGAGTAAGTGGACAGCCAGTGGAAGGTTAAATGTGTACAGCCTCACTGTTCGCACCATGAAGCCCCAGTACTGAGATTGGACTCATCCTGGACCAGCTATGCTGCTATATTTTTGCAAGATTGAGGAGAGTGCCATTCAGCTGCTGCTGCAGAAATATCCTGCAGTTTCATTTTGAATGTTTAACACAACGCTGTCTGAGATAAGTGGGCCATGTGTCATAATTAGCCCCTCCCGGTGAGTATACTATTAGAGGCGTACGCGTTGGTTTTTCTCCTGAAAGGAACAAATAATAATGATGGAATAATGATATTGAAGTTCAATGCTTAATTTTATTCTGTCTTTCCAAAAGTCTGGAGGCCCATTAAGTGCTGGGCGGATCGGCCTATTTCTCAGATGAAAAGCTAGGTTAAAAGAGGGGCATGCTTAGCTTTCCTTAAACATTTGTATCATAGCCAAGATGTTTGTTTGATTCATCCTTGCCTCTTTAAACATTTACAGAAGGGCTGTTTCCTCAGGTGACGTGACAGATGGAAGTTGCTAATTACTGCACTTTCATCTCGATTCTTTCAGCTGGATTTCAAAAACATTATACACTACATGCAGAACTCTTCATACACATGCAAATGCATACATTCTGCTCATATAGTACACCTAAACCAAACTGATGACTTTCCACCCCGTTTAAGGAAATAAATGTAAATATGAGGTGTTTTACCTATGTTGTAAGACTCTAAGGAGCAGAAACTGTACAATTCCTGTGAAAACAGAAGTGTATTTTGAAAAGACACAATGCATTTAACAAGTGTAAATTGATACGGCATCCCAGAACGCTAACCACAGCCAGGGTACCTAGTGCGTAAATATGTAGACATCCAAGTCCATAGACCATGGTGATATGTGATAAGTAAGGAGTGAGAATGTGTTGTCGCAGAAAGGTAGAAAAAGTGCTTCAAAGCATTATCCAAAAGACCTTGCTTTACTGCATTTTCAGTTGAAAAATTAAAACAAGAATGCATGCTGTTTACTGCGATGAGTCAAACAAAATCTGGGGAAATTTATTTTCATACAGTGTAACTAATTTTTGTATAATCTGACCAGTATTTTTACTGTAATTGTGCAGTAAGGTACTGTAAACTGTGCGTACAGTGTGTTACTGTAAATTGTAAAGCATTGTGGAAAAACACTCAGCCACTACTGTAATTCTTCTTTACTGTAAATCTGTTTACAGTGGTATGCTTCCCCACAAGAAGCAGACCTTTATTTCACAGCAGACATTTTGACATGTGTGCACAGGTGTATTCAATAAGATTAATGACAGCTGCATTGAGGCCCTGGTATCATCCAAGTTGGCTCACTGGAATGACTTACAGGGAACCTTAATGGAACTGAGCCATCATTAATGTTATCAGTTTCACCGTGCTTTTCCTGCTATGACAAGTCAAAATGTCTGCTGTGAAAAAGGTCCACGGCAAGGGAGATTTGATTTCAAGGTTTTTAGCCGTTTTGAAGCAGTGGTAAAAGGAAAAAGAGGAAAGAACTAGCCCAGCAGTGTGTCAAGCTACCTCAACAAAAACCTTAAGTGTATTATTTCTGTTACCATTGTATGTATTATTGAGACATTTTCAAATGTTACTTCTTAACCTAGATTTGGATTACTTTTTTTTCACACTGTCTTGCAGTACTAGCTGAAAGATTAAAAGTATTTAACCTAAAGTGTTAAGTCTGTCTGTCTAAAACATTAATTTAGCTTAAGTTACATAAAGGTTATTGATGTTATCCAACATTGGTCTTTGATATTGCTAAAATATTATGAATGAACGCTTATTACAGTACCTTAATATAAGGTGTCACCTATTATTCAAATATTAAATGAAATATAGTCTTTTGATCTTGTTAACATTAGTGTTAGTAGGTTGCAATGACTGTGTGTTTCTCTTTTAGTAGCTCAGCACTCTTGGGAGGAGTCAGCTTGGATGTTGGAGCCTTTTTCTGTCTTTGGATACTTGCTCTGGTCCAGACTGAAATATCTCGCCAACTGTAGAATGGATTGTGATGACGTGTGGTTCAGACATTCATGTTCCCCTCAGGATGAATCGATGTATTATTTTTGGTCATTCTCTGACTTTTTATGCTTACATGTTAAATGTTAAATGATGATGTGTAATTGTGATTTTTTTTTTTTTTTTTTATAAAATAAGTAGCAGTACTGCAGTTTTTTTTATAGAAACATATTGCTAGCAACTTCTCAGTAGAACAGTAGTAGTGGTACTACAGCAAAAGTACTGCAAATGAAAATATTGTATTAATACTGTAAATTAAAATACAGTAATGCTACTGTTGAGGAAATTACATCAATGACAATGTGAATTAAACAGTAATAATATTGTTTAAAAAAAAAAAAAAAAATTACATGCAGAGTCAGTCACTATGACCAAGGCATATTAATACACTGGAGCTAGAAGACCCACCTGTCGCTTTTTATACCATGTTACTCGACTTTACAGTCTTAATCTATGAATTTTTTTTCCACTGAAATTACAAGTTTAATCTCGTAATATTTTGACTTTATTCTCATAGATTTACAGCCTTATTCTCGTAATATTCTGACTTATTTTCTCTAGATGCAAGACTTTATTCTCGTAGATTTATGACTTTATTCCTGAAATCTAAGATTTTTTTTTTCTTTAACATGGCCCTTATCGCCTTCATACAGTTGCTAGTGAGTTCTTGAAAAATTTACAGCAACCGGGGCGTCAGTAGTGTAGTGGATAGTGCCGGCTCCCCGTGTACAGAGGCATTGCCTCACTGCAGCGGCCGCTGGTTCGAATCCGACTCGCGGCCCTTTGCTGCATGTCAGTCCCCACTCTCTCTCTGTCTCCCCATTTCACCTTCTGTCCTGTCAATAAAGGCAAAAAAGCCAATAAAAAATAATCTTTAAAAAAAAAAAAAAAAATTACAGCAACCTTTTTGCAGTGTACTGTACTTGAAAGAACAATGGCTCAACATGAGCTGTCAGCTTTGTTCCTGTTGTTCTGTTGATACTAAGGCAAGAGAATAAAATAAAATCTTTGACACTTTGAGACTGACAGTTTAACCTTAAGCCTTCTGGCAAACAATTAAAATCACTACATTTCAAGGAGCAGCGGTTTTACGGTTCTCCATAATGCTTACTGCAATTTTGCGCTGTTTGATTCAGAAATAAACCAGCACTAAACTATGATAACTTTGATACTGGCAATGAATGTAACACACATACTCTCACACAGGTATGCAAATAAATTACATGCAGACTGTTGCACACTGACTTGTGAGGCCTAGCTTTGGGAAGACATTTAAGATGAAAAGTGAATACCTGCACTTGGGTTCAAAATATATGAGACCCATGTAAACATCTGCGTGACCTTTTTCAGTTGGCCGAACCTAGGTCTAAATCAAATTTGGAAGGCATATAAAATTGTGTTTGAAATAAAATGGCATCAATACAATCCTCTCGCTGTTCAACAAGCCTGCGGTCCAGTTAAGATGTGAAGACAGAAAAAAAATCTGTGTTGCGAGTGTAAAGAGGAAATTCTGGAATTAGATTGCAGATTGAACCTTCACTGGTTATACTCTGAGGTGGATGTTAATTTCTGTGTGGGGGCAACCAGGCAACAGTAAATCACCTAATGAGCCACCCATAATTGTCTGGTGAGAGTGTGATGCTTTTCCATACCCAATATTATCTACCCTACTTCCACACCTGTCAATTACAATCTAAAAAGAATATTGCCATCAAATTGTGCTCAGATTTTGCCACTGAGAATCATCTGTCACCTGCCACACCTATTCACATTCTCTTCTTCCCATTCATCAAGTCACTGAGAAACTCATTTGGAATAAACTGAAACATTGGCATGGCTCAGTTGGTGCATTTAATGGGTCAAAAATAGTCCTAATAGAAGTAAATCTGCTCTACACACACACACACACACACACACAGAGGTACCTTGTTTTCCTCTGTTGGGGTTTTGGTCAGTGATCCTGACAGTGGCCCTGGCTCACCTTCTTCAAGCTGCTTTTATATTAAGCCTGAACGTCTCTGCACTTTTCACTTCGCTGACTTGGAGGTTACCAACCTGTGACCTGTGCTTGTCAGGTGAGCTAACATAGCTATTTGCTACTTGGTGGGGCCGTCCTGTTAACCCACATTTTTAAATTCTGTTTCTGCTATCCTTTCTTCTTTGTTGTTGTTGGGTTTTTTTGTAATTTAAGTTTAATTAAAGTTGCATTAATATATGCACAAAACAGACAGTATTATTAGACGTAGTTTTACAAAATCCAAAGGCCTGTGGTAAATGCACATATTTCAAAGAGCCCAAATAAACAATTATAGCAATACAATCAGATCATCATGGTGTCCTGGCTATGAGCAAAAAAGTAGAGATGCACAACATTGGATTTTTTGCCGGTATCCAATATGCCAATATGTAACAACTCATTTGACTGAAAACCAATATTGATATCAATATATCCACTTTTTTCCCTATCTAATTTTAGTGATCATCAAGTCTCTTCTGTAGTGAAATTTACATCATTTTATGCATGCCTACTCTTATCGTGATGGCCCCCCAGCAGATGGAGACATGAAATATTATACATGAAAATACTTTTAAATGTGCAAGAAAAAGCATGCTGGTCGGTCCCAATTGTTATTCTAAAGCCAATATTGGCCGATACCAATGACGTACTGATATTGTCAGCATGTTGGCTGATTCGGATATTTAATTTTAAAGCCAAAATCTGCAGATACTGATGACGTGCCAATATTATCATGCATCCCAACAAAAAGGCAATCCCATGCCTTCTTAATGTTTTCACCATAGCTAACACCTCTTATATAATACCATTTTTTAACATAGGTTCCATTCATTTTTTTAAGATGTGGGGAGAACATACTTTTCCATAATCTGAGGATCTTTCAGGCACCCAAGACAACCCCTACCATGGGCAGATCATGACATAATGGGCCCACAGGCACATATATGAAGAAGGTCCCACCAACTATGCAACATAAGAACACGATACAAAGATTTGTGTGGTGGTTTTGCCTCTTCTTTGCTAGTTTGTTTGTTTCTTTGTTATAGATCTGTTTTGTGGTTTATCTCTTGGTGGTGTAGTCTCTATACATACTCTACATTCAGTGAATGTAGAGTCTGTAGGCAAACCCTGGAGATCTTGCCTCCGGAAGAAGAGCGGAAGAGCCCTGGTTTCCGGTTGTAAGCTGTTTGTAGTCCGCGTGACATTGACCAATCACGTCTGAGCCGGCTGCAGTTGTTGTCAGGTTAAACGGTCCGTGCGGTGAACTAATGAGGCGGAATATAATTGGCATCACTGCAAACTCTGAATCCATCACAATGGTTCAGCATATTTACTTATATATGAACGGAAGTTGGAAATGGAAATTCGCCTCCCCTGCCCAAATCAAACGGGAATGCCAAAAAATCGGGGGTCTGCCCCCAGAGGCCGTATCGCCGTCTGCCGGAAGTCAGACGCCGAATACAGCCGATGGGTTCCGAGAATGTTGGTGGTGTATCTCTTTGAGGTAATTTGGTGTAATGTTGTATTATTATTTTGTGTTTCTTTGTGGCTGCCTTGCCTAATTTTGTAGGGTTTTTTTTGTAGTTTTCTCGAGTGTTTTTTTGAGTCTCTTACTAGTTGGTAGCCTACATGTTAATGCCAGTGACATTTGGCAGATGAAGGCCTGAAGGGGGCCTCTGACACTGTGGGCCCCTGGGGTTGCGCCCAGTAGGCTTGTTCAGAACCCTTTTCCTTATCACTGCAAAGTCATACTTTGATACATTGGGTAATTCTGTTAGGCATATTCCTCACAATCAGTGTTTCCCACAGAAGTACAATCAATGTGTGGTGGCAGCTGACAACTAGGGGGTTGAGATGCTAAATTTCAATTTGTTTTTTGTTTTTTTGTTTTTTTGTCTGTTTCCACTGTCTAAATTCAAAGATTTTTGCAGGTCCCCAACACAGGTTGAACTCTTCTTTTTTCCCCTCAGTAGCTATTGGTGGAGTTTTGAGTTGTGGGGGGGGATAACTGATCAGTCAATCCATTCCAATCAGATGAGATCGATGGATGAGGAGCAGCTGTTGTGAGTGAAAGCAAACTTTAGACCCAACAAGTTTCACTTTTACTGCGCCTTCCTTTCTGCTCCTCTGTCTGTGCCCTCCTTCTATGGAGCAAATAAGAACAGTATATACAGTATATTCCATACCTAATGAACAATCCAACTCCAAAAGTAAAAACTCCAAACATTGCGGGAGATGTTTCAATCAGACAATGCTGGCACCATTAAATTCAACACCTCTCCTATGTATTCTAGTACATTCTCTCAGAGTGGGTTAACAAGTTTACACACCTATATTACATGTGATAAAATTTGAATTATTGGTCAGAAATCCCAGGGTCCACAGAATCCCAAATCCTGTGGAGCTTAAAAGAAGTAGTATAAAACCTATGTATGAACTTATTATCCCCTAGCCTCCTTTATATTCCCCAGTTGTTTCTGCTATTCTTGACAGAATGAGCAAGCTCCAATCCATGTACCTCTCCGATACTTTATCTGAGTGAGAATGTCACATGACCTTCAACTGGTTCTGTGGGAGCATCTGGTATGTTTTTTATGTGTTTGGTTTTGAGGGAGTGAAGAGTTTTTGTCACTAACTATCAGTATCAGAGATCAGCTCTGGGAGAGCAGTAGCCTGAAAGAACCTGTGAAAAGCAGACCTGGGTCTGTTTAGGGCTTTGTTAAAGAATCCTGCTGGAAAGGTGAAAAGTATAACCCAAGTGGAGTTACAAGAGTACAGAATCCCGATCTTGTATACCTGTCTGAAACAAGCAATTAAAACCTTCAGGGTGTCTATCAATAGAGAAAGGGTTCCCTCCTGAGTAACCTCAGACACCCCCCACAAGGAAGCTGATTTTCTCCCAGTCCTGAGATAACTGGGTTCAGGAGCCGATGTGAGCCCCACTGCAGAACCTGGAATTGAATCTACTGATTAAAAATGAGGCACAGAGAAAAGGTCATAAAGGGAAGGCTTTCTTTAAAAGAAAAAAGCCCTTGAAAGGCAGAAAATATTGCAGGAACCGATGAACAGTGTGAGTCATTTGATTAAAAAAGATCAGGCTTTAGATGCGTCCCCTCGAGTCCTCAGTGAAAGGCTGATAAGCTGGAAGGTGCACATACACCAGAAAAGCATTTGTTGCTTTGGCCTCCTGATTTCATGTTCAACAACATGATTCACACACTTAAGCTGTATGCTCAGAGGCTTTTGTAAACATGGAGCAGATGTGTATGTATGTACAGTATGACACTGTATATGAAGAGGAGATGGAGTTATTTAATTTCATCTTTATGGTTTTTTTTGTTTTGTTTTGTTTTTGTTTGTTTTTTTCTGTGTAGGAACATACAACTGTCACCACCTCCATTTAATGATCTACTGTGGAGATCCATAAAGGAAGGCCCTGACAGCCACATGCTGTCTATGGCTTGCAACAGGGATGAGGGCTGAAATAACATGTGACTGTAGTCTTATGATAGACTTATATTTCAAAGGTGTGTAAGATAGATAAAATAAGGCTTATTTTCAGGCCTTTCTTTCATATTTCTTTCCTTCTTAGATTTTAGACATTAAAAACCTTTTTTATTAAATGCTTGATCAGTGTAACCTTTCTGCTTTTTATCAAATGGGGGTGAAAACTGGGCTTTTTATAGCTTGTCTTTAACCCTCAACTTCATTTCTTCCTGCACTTCTTACCAAGTGATCATTAGTCTATATCTTCCCCATGGCTCACTGCACATCGAGCCGACCATTAGGCTTTGGTGTGACTGCCAGAGAGTGAGAGTGTGAACAGTAAAGGTTATAAGGTAGCCTACACAGAGAAATTAATTAGATCCTGTCAGGCTTATGGGCTTATTATTTAGACCAGGTTACCATCCTCCCTCACACTGAAAAACTACAAAGGTTAATCACATCGAGATGCATCACTGCATGTTGGTAGAAGGAAATAACAGCAAGCAGGATAACAACCAGGGATATCAGCATCCTGCTGAAGGGGTCTCAATTCAAGGGCCGATCCCTTGTAAGACAGCATAGTGCACCAATCTTCAGAATTTGTTGTTCAAACATTAAATTTAAGAAGCTTCAGATATATCCAAAAGGACATTATCTTCACTTACAACAAAGGACGCTTTTGTGTTCAGCAACCTGACAAGTTGTTCATTTTTTGGAGGTATCTTCACCCTAAAACATGTTTCAAGGTAATTCCAACACCAGCCAATTCAGCCTATTTTTTTTAATTAAATAAATAAATAAATAAATAAATAAAATCGCAGATGTACCCTTGTTAAGACATTCCTGTGCACTTTTACGGCAAGTGATAAAAACGGCTTATTACTGGCCCCTACTGTTGTAGTGAATCACATTGCTCTATAGAATATATTCTGTAAAGTCTTCTCACTGATTTGCCCTCTACAAAGGAACCCAAAGACAGGAATCAAAATATCTGGGTCAAACTCAACACTGACCTCCTCAATTATACATCATCTTCTCTCTTGAGTAGTGTGGAGTTGGTACTTCAGCTTCTCTCAAAGTACAACACTCAGTGACGAGAGTGAACATGTAGTAGTGCTGTACATAGTAATGAAAGCACAATGTCGAGAGACACGTCGGTTTGTTAAAAAAAAAAAAAAGGGAGGAAAAAAAGTGCCTTGCAGGCAATGTAGTAACCTTGTCCTGCACAGATGAATAACGTAGCAATCAGTACAGTTATGCACAATAACTGGTAGTCACTTAATCACAGTGGATTTTTTAAGAGTCATTAAGAGCTATTAATACACATTTTAGACATTACTGTACAATACCTAAACTGGTTTTGTTTTGAAACCTTGCATAGACAAAATAAATTTCGCCCACCACATACTTTACAAAGTTTGATTAAGGTGAACAGCACAGAGAGTGTATTAAATACCATTAACAACACACTTTCAGCTACCACCATAAGGAAAATGCTGTCAGAGGGGCTATGTGGTTTTATGTTGTTTATCATTTTGTTAAGGAAAAAGAAGGAAACCAATCAATCATAGCATATGACATCCCTCTGTCGTTAGGACCCTCACAGTGGATAAGGAAAAACTCCCCCCCCAAAAAAAAACCTTTGGGGGGGGGGGGGGCCTCAGGAATAGCGACTGAGGAGGGATCCCTCTTCCAGGAAGGACAGACGTGCAATAGATGTCGTACAGAATAAACCAGACTCCACATCTATGATCATGGTTCTATGAGGTTGTAGAAAAGAAATGCTTTAAGCTTAGTGCTAGTGTGTGTTTTTTTTACTGTGTTTAACATTTTAGTTTTGTGTGTTACCATAATGACATTTGCTCTTTTAACAAAAAGTACAGCTGAGATGCCGGTTTCTGGTCACAGACCAAAGTACTGGACACATTCAAATTTTTGATCTCATGGTGGCACCAAAGGAAAAGTCAAGAGGATCCCCAAAGGGATTAAAATACATCATCCAAAAATCAATCATTTGGCTAGGCTATCATTAGCTTATTAAGGATATATACGTATCAGTGTTTATGTCAGCCGATGAATGGCAATAAACTGAAGTACATATCAAGGACATGTTTTGAAACAGTGGCACCATTTTCCAACTGTAAACTATCCTGCCCAGTAGGCTTGAGCTTCCTGACATATCACTGGGGTATAGGGTATATGGGTAAATGACAACCCACAAACCCCCAAATCATGGAGGGGGGGCTACTTTCCTCAATCTCTTGAGGACTTTTACAGTATAATAGCAGTATATTATACATATTGTACAGTATATTTTCATACCTATTTTCCTTGTTAAACAGAGAAACACAACCATACATCTTTTAAATTCAAGTTTCTCTCTTTCACCAAATTACGACTAGCTTAACTGCCTTGTTAACTAATGGTAAAACACACATCATTTAAACTTGGCAGAAACAAAATGGAACTCATCAGAAGCATCTTAGTTAGCCTCACTAGTTGTTTAGTTAGTCCACTGTTCCAACTATCACCAACTCTGGTTTGGTCGAATAAACCCTTAATTCACAGAGATAGATGTAAAAATATGATGTTTTTCCCACAGGCTATTTACAGTCCTGTAACATTATCCCCACCACCACCAGCTGTCTGTTCCATCAGTAGAGGCAGGAGACTGACCTCTGGTGGCATATGCTGTGCACTACATAAAATACAAAGAGGGGCACTTGAATTTTTGTCGGTGTTGAAAATCATACCGTTAGGATTTTTAAATACTAATAATACAAGCAATACCATCATACTACCCACGCCTACTGCCCAATACATCTCTTGGTCGTAATTGTTGAAAAAACAAATTTGAAAGAATCTGATCAAATTCTTACTTATGTTATGGGCTGTGTAAAAATAAATAAAATACCAACCAATATATCATTAACAGATATTTTGTTTTTACCTCTTGAATATAAACATTGGTGGGGCTCCATAGAAAAGCTGTTAAGATGTGTCACTAAAAAACAAAAATGTCCTCCTATGGATGGCACTAGATAATAAAACAGCCTGAGCTGTCGGTCGTTGGCTAGTTTCTACAGTTAGTGTTAGAATTCTCCAAGACTGTGAAACAACTTCCCAGTGTGCCAGTCAAAGGAAGTTGTTTATGTGGACATAGACGATGGTGAGCACCCAGGAGAAAGGTCATAGCTTTTACTATTATGGGATAATATTCTTCTAAAAAGAGAGACAGAGAGAGAGAAAAAGAAACAGGCCTGGTTCAGGTGGACCATTTCTGATTTAAAAAAAAAAAAGAAAGCATTCTGTTAAATTGGCTTTATTGATTTTCCAAAGTTAAACAGTGTATGTCAGAAATGTTTTACAACAGCTTCTTGGTTTTTCCTCCAGTGGACTTCCATTTATTATCTAAGCAATAACAACGCAGAATCTCTCTGGGTGACAAGGTGGCAATACTCCAGAGGTTAGAAAAGTGGCCTTATGAATAGACGGACACACACTGAGTGGAAAAAAAGTACAGGACTGTTCGCATGGATCAATTAGGAGCTGTCTTTATAACAGAGAGTTAGCAGCATTCTTGTTGATGTGACTCTCTTTTGTAGCACAAATCTGACTGGCTGATATAGTCTAAGCTAATGATTGCACAAAAGCGTGACTGAGCGACTGCTTTGTGATGTTTTCTTTGCACTGCGTTCCATCAGTGCAGGTTACCTATCCTCACACAGGTCTCATTGAAATACTTGAGATATTGTATATGACTTGCTGTATCACAAAAGCTCATACAAAAGCTGCCTAACACACTCCACTCCCCCCACAATCAATGTCAATATGCCCTTGACCAAGGAAGTGAACTCCCGACTGCTCCGCCGCAGCTGCTCAGTGACCAGCAGTAGAAGATTGCGGCTGCACAGGGCAGCTCCCAAGTGTGAATGCCTTTGACTGTGTGAATATAGCGAGCTCTTACAAAAGTTGTTGTGGCTGTGAAAAGGGAGAGCACTCTCAGTTAGTTTTCCTTTGGATAATCAGAAAAACTCCTGGTGTTTTGGTATCTAACTTATGAAAACTCATATCACATATTCATTAGTATTGATTCGATTGCCCAATAAAACATTAGGATTTTACATAAAGCGAAGCGGTAAGAGGGTCTATTTCTGCTATATTAGTTTTAAAGGAACAGTATGTAAGAATAAGGGCTCATTTATGCTCAATGTTGGTGACAAAGACAGAGATGGAGATGGATGAAGCCTTCTGTTTGTACTTCTGAGTTCATTTCATTTGTATTTGTGCACATTTTCTGCTTATGGATATATGGCCAAAACGGAGCACTACCACCACAAATGGTTGAGGCAGTGTGGCGTAGTTCAAGTGAGATGCGACCGTAGGAGATGACAGTTAAATTTAAAGAATGCTGGAATGGAACGAATCACTATTATATGATAATTTATACTAATATATGGTGAAAATAGTGAAAAGAATCCTCCAACCACATGTCGGGATGTAAATAATGGCCACACAGAACCTATGTAGATAAACAGGGCTCATTCTAAAGTAATGGAAACAAAAATTCTTATTTTCAGGTGATCATAGTACACTAAAGAAAACATACTAATTATATTATATCCCATTTCTGACAATAAGTCCCCCTAAATCCTACACAATGGACCTTTAACATAAAACAAACACACTGAATGATGCAAAAGTAAAACATGGAAATAAGTCTTATTCACTTAGATTATTCAATATTTTCACAACTGCTGAAATTTAGAACGTGAACATGACTCCCAAATGTGATTAACATTGGAGAACGGGGGGATCAATGTGAAGCAAATCAATTCATTACAGCCAGTGGTTTCAGCCACTTATTTGTCTAATGTGGTATGACATTCTTCCCAGATGACTCCTTGTCAGTTTTATCCATATTAATGAGCACCATCAGCTGGCAGACTGAGACGAATTCCCTCCTTCCTGCCTTGCCCTCAGACAGTGAAATCTGGTTGCAATAATAAATCATGGGCACTTATCGATTTCAACGTGCCTAAAACCAGCCACACCAAAAACTATGTGCATTAAAATGTGATATCAATCAGAAAGACATGGAGCGTGGAGCAAACGTCCACAGGGATGCCATGTTTCCCAGTAGGCAGATGTATGATAGACATCTGACTGCCAGTCTGCAGTCTGAAGGCTAATCAAAATGTCTTACAAGTTGCATGCTAAGAAAGTGGACTTAGCCTGTCCAGTTGCCAGTATGCCAGTCAACATATCCAAATTAGAAAGAGTCAGTTTCATGCAGTTTTCTTGATTAATACTGGAGGCAGATGGGGGCACCATAAATGGTCTTAGAGTCTGATAAACAAGTTGCTAATCTGAACATAATCACTGTAATGCACTGCCTGTTACATGATAGACATGTTCATGGGAAGGCTCTCACATTGTGATCAGCTCGTAAGCTAAGGCTGGCAGCCAAGTCCCATTTAACAGCCATATTTACAGCATTCTGCTGCCAATTGTCTACTGTAGCTGCTTGGTTTATGTTGAGATTGCTCCGTCAGGATCAGTTAAGTCTCATCACTGCGCTGCCCTTACAGAGCATTCTGAAAACAATATAAGAACAAAAATATTACGGCAATCTTATCCTTGATTCTAAGTTTAGCTCAGCTGCACTATCCTTGAGGCAGCATTGGCCAGGGAACAGAATCAATAGGAGGCACTTTTCTCTGCCATATTCCTTCATTAGGGGGATCTGTTTCGTTGGAGGGCCGACGGCTGGGATCCAGGTCCCGAGGAGAGGCGGGAGAATTAGGACTGATTTGTCTGGTCACGGGAGGCCAGTACTTTGTGTTGACAGATGGTTGGAGACATCTCATTTCTGAAATGAGGGAGATCTCGAGTGGAACGGATGAAGAGTGTGGCACACAAGATCTTAAGAGCTGCTTTAATGCCCACCAACAGTGCATCAACTCATATGGCAGCACTTAAATGTGAAAACCTGCAGTGATGAAAGTGTTATTCCCTCAATGCCAAGGTTCAGCAACAAGTAACAGTGTCCTAAAATGAAGGGAAATTGCAATACTGCAGTGACTCCAATGAGTGGTTATTTTCTATATTTTGGTTTCCACTTTCAAGCCGTATTCCATGTGCCCCTGACATCTCTGACCTGAAACTTTCTAGTTGTGCTGCAGACTGATCCTTGAAACGTCAAGCTCATGCCCAGAGCATGCTGACACAAAATGTACAAGCTTTCAAAGGGTACCTCGATCACCTCTGGAGAGACTGCCCTACTTTTCAGTATCTGATAGTCACGTTCTGGATACAAATAACAGCCATTACTACAGAAAACAAGAGCACATGAGCTCCCTTTCCCCCCATAATCACCATGATATATTAAATATTATCATTTAAGCTGGGGAGGTCAGTACTTAAGCTAAGTTACTCTGCTACCCTGCTATTAATTAACAGATCTCAACATACTTATCTCCACATAACACATGGGAAATATTAAAATTAACTTCCAGTCTCGAAGCCTTAAGGAAGTAAAAAATGAAGAAAATCCCTTTTCACTCATTATTTTGCAAATATATTCAGCTCAGTGCTCCAGTGTCTTACCAGATTTTCTGCTGTATAAGGGGGCTGTAGAATAAGTATGATGTTTCTATGAAATATAGTCATTGTGTTCACATAACAGACAAGCAGGCAGGCAGGCAGACGGGCAGGCAGGGGGGTTATGAGGATATATTAATGTCGCTTACCATGTTGTAATTTAATTTCAGCACTATCGCTGTAGTTCTACTGGTGTAGGTCAAATGCATCATTGATCTTATGCCAGGAATTACAATAGTGATATCAACTGTACATTACTTCAAAAGGCCAGGCTAGCCAAGGGAATTGAGATATTTGGATGCCAGAGATGCCTGATGTATGACTTGGAAAAGTGATGTGAAGGTGAAATTGCCATTTTAAAAAACAAGCAGATGCAAAAAAACAGAAAAGAGCTGGCCAATGCAACCTCTTTACTTAAACTGATATTACTTTGAGACAGAAACTATGCACTGTTTGGAGCTATTATTCTTTTAACACCTCTACAGTTAATTAGTACTACAACCCAATCCTATTTCTTATTCCTACCCCTTTATCTTATTTTCAAGTGCCCATTTGCCCCTCCTAACAGAATTACAAAGGGTAGTGGTTGGAATCTTCCTATGAAATTGGACAACCTTTCAAACCCTCAATGGCTTCAAGATTCTTGGAACCTAAAAGAATTACTCCAGGAACAACACACTCTATACTTTATTCCATGGCACAAAGTTAACAATGCAAAGCCTTCATTCTTTTTTAAATTCATTAGACTTGTTTCCTGACTAATGTTCATCAGGACATCCAGTGGTCTGAGCATGTAAGGTACACAACTGAAAGAAAATTAAGAGTTGTATCATCTGAGCAATCATCAAATGTTTAAGTAGTTAATCTGTATTGGTTTGTAAGATTTTTTTTCTCTCTTCCTATTGTTGTATAGAGTTGTGGTGATTTTGAACTCAATTTTGTAGGTTATAAACTGTAAATTATATTGTATGGGATTATTTGTATAGGGTATTTTGTATATTGTATTGGTTTGTAAGATTACATTTATTGTATTTTTGTATAGAGTTGTGATGATTTTGAACTTAATTTTGTAGGCTAAGTTGTATTTGTATTTGTATAGCATTATTTGTATAGGGTATTTGTATATTGTATTTTTATAGGATTGTGATTTGATATGTTGTATTTGTTTTAAAAGTCCAACTAGGGACAGGAGAATTAGCTGTAGCTATAACTCTATATGCAGCACATCACTTTCATGCTTTGTAATGAAACTATGTTAACTGCATTGTCCCTATTAAATAAATAAATTCAAATTCAATTCAATTCAAAATCTTGCACACATTTTTACATGTTCTTATACCAACACACTCATCAAAAGAATTTGTCTTGCTAAATTATGTTTCACTTTGTGCAAAGAAACATGGCCTAAGTTCTACAGAACTACCTGGAAATAACTGAACATGTTGATGAAAGCAATGGGCATCCACTTGATCCGAAGGCAAATAATTAGAATCCTTCAACAGCCCAAAAAGTATAATATCTCCTGACTATCAACATCACCTGGACCAGAGTGAAACAGACTCAGTCCTTCTTGGTCTGATCAGTTATGACGGCCAAATCATAATCGGCTCAACATTCTTTATATGTGGTCCTTGCTTTAGAAAACCTTTACTTTTGTCCATTTAGAGTAAGTGCTGGGTTAGAAGTGTAGAGGTAGATGAGTAAGAGGGATGAGAATGTGCTAAAAAGAGGAGGGAGAAAAGTAGGTAGGAGAGCAAAAGTAGTAGAGCGTAAATTGCCTGGCAGAATGTGGCATGAATGGAAGGTGTTGCTGATGAGTATTAATGATATCAGAAAAGTGCAGCCAAACATGCACAGGGAGGGGACAGCGAAGACAGGCTATAATGGATGTGGCTGGCTCTCATAAGTGGGGGATCTAGTTGGACTGCAGCATGGCGCATAGGTTCCTTGATATTAAAAATTAATGACTATCTCAGTGATTTACGACAACACAAAGATGCTGAAACCCAACCTGTGTAAGATGGATGTCTAGGGAATGCTAGAAAGACTGATACAACCCTAGTGGACTACTGGGGAACAGGACATGCACCGACCCATCCTCAGGTATATCCTGTGGGTCTTCCTGGTGGAGTGAGTTACATTACTGCTCCAGTGTTATTGAGTCATAAGTCATTTGAACATACTGTGATTGGTAGGCTGAAAAGAACTGAATGACTCTTTTCAGAAAGTTTGAACTCAACAGCCTCACTGTGTTACATTGCCACACTTCAATCTCCTGTCACATTTAACCACTGCACTCAATGGTGGGGTGGTAAAAGGTGATTGAAAAAGACCTTCCACTTGCACTCCACTTTTGTTGAATACACTGGTGTGTGGTAATCCTGTAGTCTACAGAAATGAATGGCATGAAGACATACAGTAAGTTTTGGAGGCAATTACACATTTTTTAAAGTTAGAATAAGTCTATGAGAAAAAAAAACATTCATCTGTTTGTGGTCCTAGAAACAAAATCTATATGCAGTGATGAGGCGGATGAAGAAGTTTTCTATCCAACTACTTCTGAGACCAACAGAACAAACCTTTATTTTCTGATCTGTGCTGTCTTTTGTCCACCTGCCTGCCACAAAGCTGTTCTCCTTTACAACACTACACTGTAGAGTGCAAAATTCCACTGCACATGTGAGGGAAAATTACAGTGTAGCGAGTTCTGAGACCAGTGTTGCTAAGATTCACAGATTCGCTGAGCCTCAATGCTAACAATTCTGTCATTTCTCCTTTCTTTCTTATCAGTAAAGAGCAGTGTACAAAACATTCAGCTAGCAGCTTCTTATTTTTAGCCAGCAATGACTGTCACTTTCACCAGTTAAAATGTCAAACAACGCCAGCAGCAGGTCATATCAGCTGATATGCGTCTGTGAGGGAAGAAGCTCCTCTCTGTAACACCTCTGTACCACTGCAAGTGTTTTTACAATGTCATCAACTCCAACACAGAGAAAGGTCTTCTCTAGTGAAACAATCAACCAATCAAATCACATCAATTTCTGAAGTCATATTCTCCCATTTAAACTTTTATCAATATCATATCAATGAATTAAATTTATTGGCTTATAGTTTTGACCCTCAGTATGAGGATTATGTAAGTTAAAAATGAAGTATTCATATCCATATTTAGTCGCTACAGCTGTTATTTCATTGTGTTAAATTAGGGTTGGGCCAGCGTAAAAATATTTAAAGTGGTTTGATATTAAACAGAATTTTACCACTAGATGTTGCACTTGACACAGCTGCCATTCCCGAGTGGAATATAATAACACTGTATCTTATCAGTAAGCCAGCGTGAAACTATTGTATCACATCAAAGCCTTCTGTCCACATTAAATACGCTCTTCTGTTACATCATATTAACAAACCAGGTACCTATCAGCTGTATGCTTGAAATCAGACTGGAGACAGACTGGTTTTGTGTAGATAATTCTTCATTTCAACTTAATGAATAAGCAGCTCCTCATCCATTGCTCTGCTTTCAAAGGGAGCAACGGGAAAAAATAGAAATGGAGTGTCCGACAAAAGTACAACTCAAACTGGCTCACCGTGTTGCTGCTGCTGGTTAAAAAACCTCCTTTGTTGGCTTCAGATCCAAACTGTTGCTTTATTGGCGCAGTTTTAGTTTTCTTGAGAGGCTAACTTTGCCAGGTCTCAGCTCGTCTTGTCATCCCGAAAAACACATGAACTTAACAAACACAATGTGCCTCGCTCTGCTCCCACCCTTAGTGATATTTGATCTCCTTCATGTTGCCGGTGCTCGGCTCAGCAGCAAAATGTGCATGGCCTGTCAGACACTAGTGGTTCCATTAGTCGGATTATAAACAAACATAATATGCTAATCACATTGCCATATTGCTTGTTACTAATGCATTACAAGTTGGATTAAACACAGTGATGCTGTCAAAACAAGTTGCTGATGCAAGCTACTTTTATTTTTTTCAGAATGTGTCATAATGACACTGGACAGGTAAAACCGTCAATTGGTCCAACTTTATGTCTGATACATAAAGGCATTGGATCTCCTTAATATCAGTAGATAGCCAATAGTGAAGGACTAAAATTAAAAAGACTAATGTTTTAGAGTGATACATATATGGATCTGCATGTGAATAACTGTACGATTTAAATCCACATCTTGTAACATTACAAGTCCAATGACAAATATAGGTTGGAATTATTTTCTATTAACAAATATCTTCATTTTGATTCAACTTCAAAGAAGTCACAGGTTTTTATTCTTGGGTTACTTTTGATTTTGTTTTTTATTAAGCTGTAGACAACTGCAACGAGCAGAGAGGAAACATCTGAGCTTGTTTTGTCATGACTGGGTAGGTTTCTGAAAAGTATTAGTTCAAATGATACATCACTGTAAGATCCTGAACAAAGAAACTACGCTCACTGTGTCCATTACTGTTATCCTCCCCTTAGGCTCCTCTTTGCAAGATACCCTTGTCTGCCCCGTGATCCTGTTATAATTTTAGTCGTAACTAACAACCTATTATTGTAGTCTGGAAGCACTACATTGTTTTGGGTCAGTGTCTAAAGCAGGATGAAACAAAGAGACAGGAGCTAGCTAGCTGCAACTCACAGTCATTATGCATAACTGATCCAACAGTAGGCAACATATGCAAAAGAAAAGCAGAAGACCACTGGCTCCTTTATGTAAGAATCATTGGAAGATTAGTGCTGTGCAGTATGCAACACAAAGACAACCACTTTTTATTCCCTATTTATTTATTCAAGTAATTTTGCAGTTTAGCTGATGACTTTTAAATATTTATTCATTGTTGCAGAGATGTGATGCCTGTTTGAAGCATACCACTCAAAACTCTGAAACTCTCCAGACTAGATACACAAACCTGTCGAAGCAGAGTCAGTGAAAGCAGTAGCTTGCTAAATTATTTAATGTGGCTCATATACTCTAAAACCTTCATCTTCTCAACCAAACCCTGGTGTTGTGTGTTAGGTGTCAATCTGAAAGAAAGAGAAAGCACGAGGGAAAGTATATAAGAATATCACCCTATAGTTATCAAATATTTCAATGATTCTAAGGACTCTTATAATTTCCAAACATAAGTTATTAAGGGCAAAATACTGATCCTTGTTTTTTTTGTTGGGAATCAGTAAAAGCCTTGCCTTCAGTGGCATTCTCTATCCAACAACAGACACCATTATGATTCGAAACAGCTTTCTGAAAAGGCTACAATTAAGGGCAGGCCTTTGTGTCATTTCTTTTGACTTGAAATCAGCCATTTAATCAGAACACCCAATGTGACAAGCGCTAACTGTAATGCCAGCTGAAAATAATACCCACCTGCTCATAAGATGCAAGTATTTCTCATCACTTCTGAATGAGATATGAAAATCGCAAGGATTGGGATTCGATACTATCTTGATACGTGATTCCATATACATTGCAATTTATGTGTATTGTGATTCTACAAGTATTGAGATTCCACATTACGACTTATTGCAACTTTTGTTTACTTTTTTAACAATCGAATATGGAAAAAACTTGAATTACACACTTCTAGAGACTGTATATTATAAGGCATATTTCTATAAACAATGGACATCACATGTCAGTCAGTGTTTCTGACCGTTGTTTCAGCAGCATAACATATTGCTTAAAGAAGTAGTAAATAAACTAATGGTCTTACTTATTTCTGTGAAGCACTTTGTGACCTTGATCCATTAAAGATGCTGTATTGAATTAACTTTACTTACTAAAATATGTTACATGTGTAATAGAATGAATAAAAAATGTATAATTTTTAAAATAAACTTGCCACATATAGCTCCCCCTGCACATCAATATAGGCACAATGGTGCCCATACGTTCATTTATTTGTCTCAATCACCACAATTTCAACCTTAAATTACATTATTTCTTTATTTCACTGTGGAGCTGTGTGATGCACACTGATAAACACCCCGCTATCCCTCCACGCTGCTAGGAGACCATTCACCGTGAAAAATACGATCCAGAAACAGGTCTGCAGTAGGAGCTGTAGTAACTAGAACTCAAACCCTAGCCCTTGATCACAGCAGTCTGGGTGTAATGCATGTAAAAGCAGCAACAGAAAGTTTGATGATCCAGCAGGGAGTTTGCACTGGCCGAATCTGATTTCAATGATCAAAATGGAGAGCTCATTTCAATAATTCAATTCAATCAATCAATTTTATTTATAAAGCCCAATATCACAAATCACAATTTGCCTCACAGGGCTTTACAGCATACGACATCCCTCTGTCCTTAGGACCCTCAAAACGGATGAGGAAAAACTCCCTCCAAAAAAAACCCTTTAATGGGGAAAAAATGGTAGAAACCTCAGGAAGAGCAACTGAGGAGGGATCCCTCTTCCAGGACGGACAGACGTGCAATAGATGTCGTACAGAAAAGATTGGCATGATAAATTAACAGTAATCTGTATGACACAATGAGACAGAAAGAGAGACAGAGAGAGATGCAGGACAAACTGCAGAATGCTCATGATATAAATCTTACAGTTAATGTAATTAACTGTATTTTATTAAGTTCCCCAGAACCCAAGATGATCTTCATGAGATCTTCAAATTTCTTGTTTTGTCCAACCAACAGTCCAAAACCCAAAGATATTCATTTTACATACAAAACACAAAATTAGCAATTTGTCACATTGGAGATGCATTGAAAATGCATTTTCACTTAATAAATGATAAGTGGAGTCATGTGACTAATGACTGACCTGACAAAATAATTCAACACTGACTTTTCTCACAGGACACAAACACCTGTCTCCTGGGTCAAAGTCCTGTGATGTTGGACCGTTTCTCGAATTGTCTTATAATGACACGGATGGGTATAAATTGGAGCTGACTGAAAGCCTGGTACATCTCATACAGACGCTTAAGAGTGACACTGCCCAAGTGGCATATTTTGACGCCCTGGGAATGAGATCAGGCTATATCCCTGAGCCAAAATCTTCATCACTGTTGGTCACTGGAGCCATTAAATCCAAATCTGACCATGAAAGTGAGTTGGAACCGATGTTGACTATCAACAAGGTAGACATTAACTTTTATCAGACGTCCCCTAACACTGAATCTCCACTTCAGTGTAAAGCTGACAATAAGAAAGGGTGCTCACCCTGAAATCGCTACATCAGCTTGTCCTCAAACATGGTTGCTTGCCAAAGTCAGTCAACATAGAGCTGGATGATCACATGATGAGAAAAGAAGTCTAATGGGGGGCACACATTTACTTCCCATTTCCTACAGCAAGAAAAAAAAACTGGCACAGGAAGCTATTCAACTCACACCCATCTTCAAGAAAGGGCCATCAATTCTCGTGTGACTGCACCTTTACTCAGAAAGCCCTGTCATCAGCTGCCATTCAGCTTTCCACACCCTGCTTTACAAGGCAAAGACAGGGACTGTGCCCAGGGGTCAGCCACACATTACCTCAGCCACCTCTGGTGCTAATCTGTCCACCTGGGACAAGGGCCACAGGGATCCAAATTATAAAGGGCCTGTCAGTGATAGAGCAGTGGAGCCAGTGACACTGAGGGAAAGCAGTGGCCCTCAGTTCATATTTTCAGACCTGTCCTAAAACAGCAGCTGCACAGCAGTGACACAACCTTGTGTGCCACTCCTCATAAGTGGTAGGGGGGTTTGGTAGCTATATGACAGGCTTGCTGTCATTAAGTTTGAGTGGTAAGTCTTGCTCTCCTTAAGGACAGTAGTTATAGAGAAAACAGGATTTACAACCTGCTCCCTTACCAGGCTTCAGTTCTCTCTCTGATCAGTGCCACAAAAGATGCAGGCTTGACTGCTGTAACCCACAGCTGAATGAAGAGATTTTTGTCAAGGTCCGGTATTACTCTCCTGTATGCTTGCTTGCTCAATACACAGGAATAAAAGGCATGGCTCGTGCAGGCTGACTGTGGTTAGCAAGCAGAGGTCAGTCCAACAAAATTCATTTGTGACTACAGGAGAGGTGGTATGACCACAAACCCTTACACTCCCACACAATTTAAGTGGTTCAACTTGGGTGGCTGAGCACATGCAAGCAAAGCTTTAGTGCTAATATATTGTGTCCCTGCCCCATGTACACCCATGGGTCAAAACAAAATGACATTGTCGAACACCTACAACGTTCCAAAAATCACAACTGACCATGATCATGGATCGAAAGCCAGCAAAGGCTGTTGTCCTTGTCATTGCACTTGTGACTCTGTTTTCTTAGGAGGAGTTGCACAGTGAGGGGTGAACCTGGAGAGGGACAGCGGAACCACCCATGTGTTTTGCCCGATCAGTTGCAGGTGTTATCAAGGTGTTTGCCTGTAGCCCTCCACAGGTCAAACACAGCGTTAGCATTCGAAATTGAGAAGAAATGAGGGCATGAAAAAGCAAAGGTAAACTAACCAAATAATGTCCATCTGAAAGCATGCCTCTTTAACAAACTTTGGCAGGAATTTGTTTTGCACAACCTTAATATGACATTTATTGTTTGTTTGTTTGTTTAAAGTCATACAATAAAATAATTTTTATTGGAAGAAAATTAAAACTACGACACAAAGAACAAAAAGTGGAGGTTGATCAAAAACTAATCATGCCAGCGTTTTCTCTTTCAATTTCCATTTACAAAATATTTTCATTAAACTTGGCAAGGTGATAATGACAGCAGCTCATGTATTTTTTTAAGTAATTTCACATTATTAGGGCTGTAGTCAGCCAAAGAAAATCTTGGTCGACTAAAGTGCAGTTACACCTCCAAAACACTAGTCGTCGGTGGAGGACTATGTTAAGTGCTGTAAAGTTTAGTTCAAATGAAACTTTATTTACATAGTCGATTCAAAACACACATTAAACATGACTTCATAGAGACAATTTCAAACACAAGTATGCAAATTGGCTTCACTATAAATCACAGAACTGACAGACAAACACTTGTCTTTATCTGGACACATTTCCCCCACCAATATAACATGCTAACGTTATTAGCACAAGTCTATGGCATTTTACATTGTATAAATTAGCCTAGCGTCTAGCGATCTTTTCTTCTTCTCATATAAAACCAGGGACAACGGCAACATGTAACAAAGGTAACAGCGCTCAATGTGGCTCCATTACAACTCACAACATTCACAGACAAAACAACTGTTTTATACTAAACATGTTTTCCAAGCAAATACAACATGCTAACAGTATTAGCGCCAGCCTATGGCATTTTACACTGTCTAAATTAGCCTAGCGACAAGCGGAGATTTCCTCTGCTCATATGAAGCCAGGATAAATCCCGAGTATAAATCCCTGAAGGATAAATCACACACATGACTTAAAATGCTATTTTAGTGGAGGCTTTACTGACTTCACAGTTTATTTCTTATCTGTGAAATACAAGTAAATACAAGCTTCGTTTCCACTGAGGGAAATGGTGTTGGTCAGGTGCGATTCTAGGATCAGAGGTTTAGGGGTGCTGAGCACCCAGAGAGCTGCCCGGCCAGGCAAGATAAATTTCACTGTTTTGTACATTTTAACTCAATTTCATTCCTACATTTGTGAACGAAAAGCACAACACTTTTTGGGAAAGTCTGTGACTAAACCATCAAATCTGATAAAGGCCACAGCAAAAGAGGAATGGATTGGAATCATAAAAGAAACATATCGTATAGGGCTGGGTATCGATTGAGATTTTCCAGATCGATTCAATTCGATTTTCAAGGACTCAGTTTGATTCGATTCACGATTCGATTTAATTCAGTTTAATATCGATTCAGTCAAGTATGTTTCAATTATGATACAAAATTTGCTTCGATATTAAGATATTTTCTGAGAACTAACGAAGTATATTTAACAAGGAACCCTCTGACCTGGTGCATTACTATTAAAAATACTGTTTACATTAAGAATTGACCCCAAAGCAGTACATTAGTCATCATGTACTTTTATTTAACATTACCTGACACATACAAAATAAATATTTTAAATTAAATCTAATCACAAGGCAGACAATTTAAATAAAGTGGCAACAAAAAATGTAAACAAAGGACATCCACAAGTTTGCTGCCTGTAACTGTCTGATAAAGCTTCTTCCGTAATACACTACAGTGGTTGTGATGCACAAATTGACTGTATCAGAAGAGAAACAATGTAGGTGAACCCTGCAGCAAAGTGAACCCTCTTCCTCAGAGAGGATCTTTGCCCCCTAGTTTGTTCCTGGCGGCAGAGCAGAGTGAACCGTTTTTCTTCTCAGAGGATCTTTGTCCCATGAGAGTAGGCACTAACAGCTCCATGTCCGCAGTGCACACACACACACACACACACACACACACACACACACACACATACCGGACAGCCTCTCAGTCCTTCCTTAGCCGCTAACGTTAGCTCATGTACAACACATGTACCACACAGAAACTTTTACAAAGGGTCATAATGTGCTTCTAGTGACTGTCAAATCGCCAGCGAAGTTGCTTAGTGTCTGAGGAGCGTCAGTACGTTAGCTTGTTAGCTGTAACATTAGCCTTGCTGTTTGTCATGTTAACGTTATCGTCGGCAGCCCTGAATAGCTTGTAAACCTTTAGCATAGTTAGTTAACACATTTGTTACCAGCCCATGTGTTTACTGCTACAGAAAATTAATAAATCTTTGGTTTATTTGCACAATGTCGCCTCTCTGCCGTCTTTTATCAAGTTTGCTAACGCTAAGTTAACTTTACCAGCAGATCTGTATGAGGCACAAACTGAGGCTACAGTTAGCAGTGTGCTGATGCTTAGTGGTATTTCTTAATCTTTTCTGTGAAACTGATGTGCATTTAATAAACATGCATACATTATTAGCGTTACATTTTTAGGGGAAAATGCAAGTGAGAAAAATGCACCATAGACCCATGCCTTCAGTGGACGCGCTCCCACCATTGTTTGCTGCTCTGTCTTCATTCAGTGTCCGGCTGTCTCACGAGATCTCTCGCCATGACCACAGGTGCTAAATGCTGATCTCACAAGATTATCTGGGTTGATAGTACTGCTGCTGCAGTCTGTTACCGGCTGTACAACATGTCCACGGAGGAAAATAAATAGTTATAGTAGAAGACTGATTTTTTAATTAATAAATCGATAGTGCCATTTAAAGGAAAATCGATTCGAATCGATTAAATTGATTTTTTTAACCCAGCTCTAATATCGTAACCCTAATTTCTGGGGGAAGACATCTCATTTTGATACAGCAGCTCCTCAACATACACATAAACAGTATGTATGTTTCTGTAGTAAACCAGACCCCTATAGTGAGTACCAAAAATACCAAAAATGGACCTTGGACTTATATTTTGGACTTTTATTTGAAATGCAATGCACAACATGTAACATTAACACATTAATAGTAACTGACTTTTTCAGTGTTTGTCTCTGCCTTTTTCCTTCTTATCTTTATTATATAATACAAATACATAGATAAAAATACACTTCAAAAAAGAAAAGTGCTTGAAATCTACAAAATAATAATAATAATAAATACACACACTAGGAGTTATAATGTTAATGGGCATCCAGTCAGTTAGCTAGTCAGTAGCACCTTGGCTTTAATATTAACACATGCACATGACACAACAGCTAGCTTCTCTCATTCCAATTCAATCAGAGGACAGTGGTACTGACCACCTGTAACGTTTTCTAGCTAGAAAAAATGTCAGCTAACAGAAAAAATGTCCTAACTCCCTATATCAATATCGTTGGGGGGGCATACAACAGGAATTTAAAAAAAAAATCTCTCTCTAATTTCCTAGAATTTAAAAAAAAAATCTCTCTAATTCTAGGGGTGCTGGGATTCAATTGGGCTAGAATTGCCTATGGTGTTGGGACACAGGAACTGAGAGGAGGTCTGCGCCACCGCGACGCTCAGCATGAGGGTGGGCGAGTCCAACTTTCTGTCAACAACGGGGGTGTTTTCAAAACACGTAGCCTGCCCCACCCCGTAGGAAATAATGGATTGGAAAGCTGGAAAGCTATTGATATATATATATATATACATACATACATACATACATACATACACATGTATATATATACATGTATGTATACATATATGTGTGTGTCCTTTATTGTTTTCAATCTCTTTTTTCAAGATTGACCTGGCCAAGAGGGCAGCATAATCATTGCTACAACTGACACAAGCTGACTAGTACAACTGTCACACACCATAACTAAGCACAACATCCTGTTACATTGCAACACACACACACACACACACACACACACACAGAGTTAACCCTTTGAACTCATAGAAACAGTCTACCAATGTATTTTTGTCATTTCTTGGAGTATTTTCAAATGATTTATATGCTTCAGTATTGAAATGCTGCCATAAATTAAAAAAAATGTTTAATGTGTTTTCATTGAATTTGAAAAAAATAAACACACACAACATATTGAACCACAAGATTTCTAATGCTAAAAACATCAATAAGTTATTTGAACTATGTACATTATTTGGTTTTTGAGATATACTCGTGCAAACTTTTGATAGTTTCATCCGCAGTAGAAATATTTCCCCAGTGCCTAGATTGGTATTTTTTTGTATTTTATATTACTAAAATCTGTACAACCTAAAATCTTAAAGGTGAAGTTATACATATACGCACATATTGGCCTGCTTTTCTGCTCCTCCGGCATCATCACATGTTGTCAGCATCTTTTGGACCTCATACAGCATAATGGAATGACAGCATTGCAAGCGGACAACATGTTGGTACAAAAGACAGAAGTCTCAGCTTTCTGCTGCAAAAAAAGAATGCTCTGGCTAATATAGTTTTTATTTTAGATCAATTTTAAACAGGATCATGTAAACAATTATGTTCTGTGGCCATGATGGGACAATACTGTAGCATCACCACACATTTTCACGCGGACAGCATGATGACAGGAAAGACGTAAGTCTTAGCTTTCTGTTGCAAAAAGAATGAATGCTCTAGCTCTACTTTTTTCTCCTCTTAATTTTAGATCAGTATCAATAAGGATCATGAAAACAACAACCCCCCACAGCTGACCACTGGTGGTCAGTTTTCAGAGGGTTAAACACATTAACATGTACAATATTCTCAAATGATTTAAGTGAAAATTTGAGTCGCAGTCACTTTGACTAAGAGTGCTATTTTCTTAATCCTTCATAATTGACTTAAAGTCCCCCACAGTAATCAGCTCAGACAAAAATGATATTGCTGAGATTCTGACATTTTACCTCACTCACATTATGCAACAGCACCACTCAACTTGCTGCTTAATTGTCCCCAAATACACCATGATGAAATATGCCACCATTGCTTCATCATCAGGTCTGTATGTTAGGATTGTCACCCAACCTCCCAACTTTCAGCTAATTAGAATCAGTAATTTATTACATCTGCCACCTTGACACAAACACTGGCAACATTCTGGCCAATTAGAATCAATTATTCACAGATAATCAGGATATGAATTAAATTACCAGTACCTAAAATAATTCTACTCAAAAAACAAGTCTGTGTACACACGTGCATAATATATTGGCTTAAAAAAGGGCATCAAGTTCTCGTTCCACTAACCTGTCATCCTGGCATTTTATTTTCCCTAGTGATCTCTATTTCTTTAAAAAAAAAAAAAAAAAGTAATGTTGTTACTAAAGCTGTGTTGAATGATGCTAATTATTCTGCCGTTCACATCTGCTTAAGTTCCTGTTGGCAGTGGCTTTCTTTATGTGAGAATGATTCTGCTTTGTGTTGCCCTTGACTGTCTTAATAATACAGCCCTGTAGAAATAAAATAGCACCCTAGGAATTTTGCCAGCGACAAGAAATCACTCAGATGCAACAATCTTTCATTAAAACATATTGCCAGGATCACACTGATGTTTTTTTCCCCTGGCCTAAAAGCATTTAACCCTTGATGAGCCTCTGTGAACTGGCTCACAGCATCAATTTTGGACTCCTGATCTGAGATGGAAAAGCAAATGGTGCCAGACTGCAATGAGTACTGTGTATTGCTGTTTAAATCTCTCTTTTTGACAACTTTTATGCTCCTGATATTAAGTAATTTTACCTTCAGAGTATTGTCACAGACATGGCAATGTGACACACTGATTTCCAAATAGCAATAATGGCAATATAGCATACACTAGAGCCTTTTTGTGCGGCAAAATGCAGGTTCCAAACACTGTAATTTATTTGAAAATTAGTTGTTTCAGACAGTATTGCAGCACCTACCAATTTCAGCCTGTCTACTCTTCCCATTATTTCGATCAAATTAGAGGTCAACGCCACAGCCGCCCTCCTCTCCAGCTTCCTCTCCTAAGCTTCCTGCTCCTGGCCCACCTCCCTGAGTGCCAACCTCACCAGCCAGCTGCCCTTCCAAGCTTCAGCTTTACTGCCACTTGGGTGAGGAGGGAGTTAGAGAGGCTTCTCACAGGCGAGGCAGAGGGTCCTCACAGCGTCAGCCCCAGGGTGCTCCAGGCGTGTACCAGTTAGCTGTCAAATGTGTGGACAATGCTATCATATCCCAGCTCCACAGGCCTTATTCCCACCCGCAGAAGCTTGGAAGCAGAATGAATATGATGTCCTTTCATTTCTCTGGTGCTTTCAACACCATCCAGCCCCTCCTGCTTGGGGAGAAGCTCAAAGCGATGCAGGTGGATAGCATGGTTTCCTGGATTATGGGCTGACTAGCTCACTGACAGGCAGCAGTTCATCTTCCTCCAGGGCAGTGCATTGGATACACTGCGGAGCAGCACAGGAAAGGCTAGCTGTATTGTCAGCTTTCGAGTTCACTCTCTACACCTTTCCTTTTAAGATTCAACTCAGGGTCATGGCAGCTCCACAACTTATTTGATGACTCCTCTATTGTGGGGTGCATAGGTTAGGGCAAGAAATGGAGAACAGCTGCCAAAAGAGTCCTGTCAGCCACTGCAGGTGCAACCATTCGCAGCTCAACATCAGCGTGACAATTGAGCAAGAGGTGGATTTCAGCCTGTCACCATGCAAAGTGTGGAGAGTGAAATGGTTGGTTTCAACGTATCCAATAGACCTCTTAACAAGTTCTACTAATCAGTGGAGGCCAGCACACATTTGTAATGACTGAGAATGAAGACAGGATTAACGAGCTGGTGAGAAAGACTCTTAACGGCTGCGCGGAGCAGAGGAGAGAAGATGAGGACTGAACTGAACTCCGTCTTGGACAATACTCTCCACCCCCTCTGTGGTGAGCTGGTGCAGCTATGGCGCATGATCACCTTCCACCTCATCTACCCAAGGTGCAACAGCAAGCTGTTTAGCTGCTCGTCCGTGTCAGCAGCAATCAAACGGTACAATTATTCTTGTCTAAATAGCTCATATCTCAGCCAGCTTGGAGCCAGCTGAACTGTACTGACCTGCACTGACAGCTTGAGATGGTGAACATACTTTTTTTTTTTTTTACAGGCATGATCATATGACTACATTACCAAGAAGGCATATTAATATTAATACAAGTTCACATCTGCTTTTTTAGCACATTTGTAAATCACACTTAAGTTAGCAATCAAAACTTTCACTTACATCTGTAACAGCATACAGATGTGTGAAACTAAGCACATGTTGAAAATGGCTTTACTTTAATTTCACCTTTGTGCATACAACTTGGGTCTTACATTGTTTATATTTCTATCTGTGATGCTTATTATTTGTTGCATGTACATATTGTTTTTATATTTCTCTTTTTCTTAATAGTTCTCATACCCTTGCTGCTGATAATATGTTCTTCGTTTAAATATAATTAAAGACTATTAAGTCAGCAGAGTGATTGCCTGCCAAGCTGTCTAGGGTGTAACCCCACCTCTCACCCAGTGTCAGCTTGGATTGACTCCAGAGCACCTGCAGCCCTCACGGATAAGCAGATATAGCTAAAGGGTGGACTGCTATGAAAACAAGTGTGTTACAGTTCAGTTATATGGTAGTTTGTATATGCTTAAAATAATTAAACACTATGTGTACAGGACGTATGTATATGTGCAACACGTTCTCATCCCAAGTTGTCACATATCGCTGCTTTGTCCGTGGACATTCACATCTACATATTACGAGCTAGGTATCCTCCTGCGTCTGTGGTTGGTGTTCCAGGATGCCACAACCAACGTCATGATGTCAACAAATGTACACAGTTAAGTTTAGGCAACAAAAGCACACTGGGACGTCAACGAAAGCATGTTGGTAGGTTGATGCAACAAAAGCATGTGGTTAGGCTTAGAAAAAACATCATGGTTTGGCTCTACATTAATATGGGAAGCGAACAGCAGGCTCCAAGGTTAAGTCCAAGGTTTGTTGGACCCATCCGTCGCCCCTCCTACCCACCCTATAGAGACTTTCCAGCTCCTAATTATTATCATTATCATCATCATTATTATTATTATTATTATTATTATTATGATGTTGTTACCGGCAGCATGTCAAAGTGACACCGCGCAGCCCCGTATCATACCGACACAGTTGCTGTCCGGTGGGATGTTGAACTGAGGCCACCCATCCGTGACAGATGCTGCACCTTCGACTGGCTGCATATCATAACACTGCAAAAGGTTCTGTATGTCCGGGTTACAAACTGATGCTGCGCAAAAGGTGGCTTTTGGCGTCAGTGTCTAACACTAAAATCACTTACAAAGCGGTGGTATTTGATGACTTCAGAATGAGAACAGGCTGCTATTGCATGTATGGCTTGTATTCATATTTCGGTTTGTCTTTATTGATTCTCATACCCTTGCTGCTGAACAAGTTACATTCAATTTTTTTTATTCATTTCAATATAATCAAAGACTATTAAGTTCACCCTGTGATTGACTGACAACCTGTCCAGGGCGTGCCCCAACTTCTCACCCAGTGTCAGCTTGATTTGGCTCCAGAGCCCCCGCAACTCTCCAGGATACACAGATAAAGCTAATGGATGGACTGTTATGATAACAAGTGTATCACAGTTCAGTTATATGGTGGTTTATGTATGCTTGCTATAAGGAAACACTGCACTGTGTGTGTGTGTGTGTGTGTGTGTGTGTGTGTGTGTGTGTGTTTGTGTTTGTGTTTGTGTGGGTGGAGCAGGGCCCTATCTCCCATCTTTTCACAGGGATCCTGAAGTTCTAGCACCACACCTGGTCTATTCTTACACAAAGAACTACAGCAAACCCACAATACAGTTTATAGGCATTAACAAACTGGAATATGACAGTGAGGGGAGAGAAGATACGAAAAGACTATCACGTGTCACAAAGACACGCAGTCAAACCCAGCACAGGAATATCACGCTTAAACTGCAGATTTAAAGATATGTATATATTTTTAATCTCCAGTTCTGTATGATTAAGGGACAACAGGATTTGTGGACTCTATCCAGTCTTCCAAAACATTTTATGAAGTGTAACGAAAACAAAACAGCCTTGAAAATTAAAGTCATAATGGCATTTGTATCACATACTCAAATCAATACGTACACAACCCCTCCCGATGCTGAATTTGAGTATCTCAGCTCTGTGCATCCTCAACAAGACATTAACCAACCGGATCAATAACATTCAAGGGCAATGAGCAGGAGAGGCTAAACACCGACTTCTGCACGTTATATAACTTGCAAATGACACGCATGCACTGCCTGTAGTTGTATCAGTAGTTAGAACGCATATAAAGAGCGAGCATTTGTGCGTTTTTATATAGGTTATGATGACCTTTAGTAACTCCTGGACCGTTGCACTTGATTAGCTGTTTGGACCCAACACACGCTGTAAAACACAAGTCAGTCCGCGTCGCGCACAAGAGAGGATGATATTAGTGATGTGATAATGAAATACAGTTAAAGACTTACTTTAAGACGGCGCTGTCCCCCTGTCTGACGGTGATGTTGTCCTTTAATACAGAATCCCCGCTTCGGGCTGGAACTCCTGCAGGTACAAGGAATAACAATTTAAGTCCGAGGACGACAAGGCATTTCCCAGGCACCGCCAAATAGCCACAAATTCCCATGATTTTCTGTCACTGCGCAACTTCCAGGAAAACTTGAAACCGTTGGATATTCCGTTTGCGTCTCGATCGCAAATTCCACTCCACAATCAAGATGCTGTGTCGCCTTGCTGGAACTGTGGACGACCTGGTTTTGCTCCAAGTAAACAGGCTTGTTATGAAATAACTGTGCGTGTCGATAAACGCAGGAGAGAAAGAAAAAAAGTGTCTCTCCGCCCGCGAGCCGCTCTAGGAAACTGACTTCGGAGGAGAGAAAAGCGCCGTGTTTTTCAGAGAAATGCGCACCGTCTCCTCCGCTTCAAACTGTAATCGCCGTGAAATGGATGCTCTCGGAGAGATGCATCAGCCAAGTCTTGTATGTTTTTCTCTCCCTCGGTGTTCCCTTTTCTTTTTGTCGTCTCGGTGAGACTGTGGAAAGCTGTGTACACTCAAAGCAAAAGGCTCAATTCGCTTCAGTATCTTTTTCTTTGCGTTAAGTAGGCTACAGCTCCTGAAGTAGTTCTCTCTCCCTCTCTCTCTGTCTCTCTCTGTCTCTCCCTGTGTGTCTCTCTCTCTTCCCCTCTCCCTCTCCCCCTTCTAATCGCCAGGTAGCATCACTTGCCTGTACCATGAGGACCATATGGTCTGTAGCCTGCAGCTTTCTCATATCGGTTAGATAACGTCCCTCACAAACTGGGGTCCTGGGACCTCCAGTGGGCCCTTAAGGGGGTCTACAGGAGACACTCACTTAGCCACATGACAAATATTAATTCATGCAACACATTTGATATGATTTCATCATCACTCATGCATGTGAGAGGATCAAAGCTGTTGATTTAGTCCTCACAGCATACACGGAGATGGAGGAGAATATTCACTCTCACACTAATTGGGATCACTTGCAGTGCTGTGGCCCTTGGTGACCAGCTGGAGCACCTGGAGGCCTAAAGGTTCCACAACAAAATTAGGACTTGTTACATTTCACAATAATTTAATTCACTCAAAACAATTCCAATTAGAGGATGAATCAGGGAGACTAATAATAGGTTTCACACTCACCACTCTTATCTAAGTAAGTGTTGTAGCACTTAAAACAACAAAATCTCTTCAAATGGGAGTCTGGGGTGTATTTATTTAGCTACCATGAAATGAAGCTGGTCAAGGACCCCTTATACTGGGTTGAATTGCAGGGAAAATATTCATCATCCTCCTTAAAATTCTTCTTGTCAAATGACTCACTCACAAACATTTTTTTTTTTTTTTTTTTAGAAATATCAGTGGAGGTCTGTGGCCTTATGTGCATCCTTCAGGTGTATATTTATGTTAGCTGCTGCACTCCTGCAATAAATTATTTAAAAAAAAAAAAAAAAAAAAAAAAAAAAAAAAGGTTACCCACCAACAAGGAAAAGCTTGCAATTGCCCTGGGGCCCCATGAAACTTGTTTGTTTATGAATTATGCAAAATATGAGTATATATACTCATTATTTGAGTTTTGTGCTTACATGTTGCATATTCTTAAAATCATTTGTGTATGATCAAGATACAGCACAGCAAACACAGGACCAGGTTGTATTGCAGCACAGGAAAAGCATAGATATTTCACACTTTTAGGAAGGAACAGGGAGTTAGCAGCTCACCTGGCCATGTGAGTAGCAAGCAAAATTGAAACACACAGGTTGATCGCTACAAAACAACCACGTTTAGAGCTTAAAAAGTCAATGAATACACACCAACCAGTCAGTGCAAAGCCCCCACATTTGGACCCTAAAAAGCCCATGGACACAGGCCGATGGGTTGTTCCAAAACACCCAGGTTTGCAGCCCAAAACACACTGGAAAAAGCACTGAAAGCACACCAACGACTCACTAAAACACAACCAGTTTTGTTGTTTGTTGGTCTTCAACAGATGTCTGCAGTAGTCTCTCACCAAGGTGATACACCATTCACCATCTTCTCCACCCCAAGATGAAGTCAGCCCATATACTACGTCACTCTTTAAACAGATATGATATGTGTAAATGTAATATGTTGGTGGTTTGCAGAAATTAAAAATGCCAACATTGCCCAAAAAGTCATGAATCACATGACCACCTTGTACTGTATGATGGACAGCCAAACCTAGTGCATTTTATGCAGTGGATCATAGGCAGAGATTCAGCCTACAGATCAGTATGTCCATCTGCTGTGTGTGTTTCCTTGAATATGTATCATGTTGTAGTTTAAAATGAAATTCATTCATTTAGAAAAATTCTTCTAGTGGCTCTTTTTTTTTTTTTCAAGTTAAGAACCCTCGAAATTGCATTAAGGAGTTCATTTAAATAAAATGTTGTCCCATTGACCTCTGCCTGGAAAGATCTGTATTGATGTCTTTAATTAAAAGTAACAGTAGATAACCACCTTGTAGGCAGAAGCTGGAAACCTTTGATCAGAAAAGTCATTTTGGTTCAATCTCTCATTGTGCTCAGCTATGGTAAAAAAAAATTAAATAGCTGTGACAGTTCTAACATTTTAACATTTTCGAGGAATCCTCAGGCCTTGTTTTTGTAAGGGGTCATTTATACAAACTTAATAGGTGGATGATAGATTATTTAGTTAAGGTGCTTATTTGATGGTTAGGGTGAGGAGGAAAGTATCCTTTGGGAAAAGAGAGCCTGAACTTCACCAAACCACACTGACTTTGTTTACTAATGTGCTCCTGGGTTGTTTCTGCCTGTCCATATCTGTATGCATGGCGGGGAAGCTGGCCACTAGGGATGCGAGTGGCACTTTGCTGTGCATCTAACAGCAGCACTCAGGATTACTATGACAGCTTTGTAGTCTCATGAGAAGACTGAACAAGATAATTTCTTTACCTTAACATCAATTTGGCGTGCTGTTAAGATATTGAATGGGAAGCAACAAATGGCAATGCACTGAAGGCTTTGGATGGCGTCACTGTGAAAGATACAAGTGACACATGGCATTGTTCTTGTCTGGTACCAAATGTTTTTACAAGTGTGAAAGCAGTGATGGCTTGTGTTTGTAGGCTAAAGTCTGTGTTCTGTTGTCACTTCATCAATCTTGTCTCACATACGATTGACTTCATAATAAAAGCCTTTGTCTTTAATAAACCCACTAAGTGCTCTGAACAATACAGTGCCAAAAAGACAATTATACCTTTTAGCAGGTGTGAGGCGTTCTCAAGGTTTTATTGCCCACTTTACCAACAGTAGAACACAAAAACATCAGTACAATGGTAGTGGACTTTCGGGTGTCATTAACAATAAAATATACTGTCTGCACTGTTCTGAGCGTATCCTCTTTCTTCTGTTCCCACCATTTTCAGGCAGCAGTTAAATACCATGTAAATTACCCTGATTTAATGTCCAGAAAATATACAAACTAACATACGTGATTAGGTATTATGTTAGATAAAAGCCTGAGGTACACATGTCAGTCAATACTTGGTGTATATGAGCGGTTCATCGCATTTACCAACAGTTGTTCAGTTTATTCGAAGGTTGTTATTGGGGAATTATGATGATGTCTTGTGCCGGAGAAATTGGGCAAAGATAAGACTTAATTAAAATTATATCTGCCTGGGATGCAACACAAGTCCTGACTGTGTGCACGTCTTAATGGTTTTTAAATTAAAATCCCTCCCTGACCTCAGCAAAAATCTAAGATATGTGGTCTTAATTAGAGTCAAGGGTACAGGGAGGGGAAGGGCCGAGGCACTTGTTCACAGACACCCCCTCAGTCGATTAAGGCTGTAACATTTGGTCATGTGACATCCTTTTAACACCTTGGTGCCGTCTGCTATCAATTCACTGTGAGGATAAAGACGGTTTAATAACACCATTAAGAGAAAGGAGGAGGAGCTGTGGGTATGTGCGGTATTTTCAGCAATCAGTTGTGCACAGAGGTGTTTGGAGGATAAAACAACACTGCAATCCATTTCAATCCGTGTCATGTGCATTACGTTTTTGACCCTCATTGTTCTGCCTTACAGCGGGTCAGGTGCATCCGATGACCTTGCCGGAGCTCCACCACGAGTGCTAGTGCCAAGCATGCAGAAATGACAAATTAGAATGGCATTGTTCGTTGCACAGCCCACATGAATCACTCCTGATGTATCACACAAACAAGAATAAGGAGAGAGCAAAAAAAGAAAGCTAAACTCTGGCCTAGATCAACTACCCATGCTCTAAAATAGGAGGTGGACATATTGATTTTACCATGCTCAAATGAACAAAGCCATTTCACTTAAGTCATCGTCTTTTTGATTGGTTGCAGCCGTATACAGTCCAGCTCTTCCAGGCACATTGTGTTTCTCATTTATTTCACTTATACATGCAGTGACATTCACATAATTTCCTGCTGCGACGCATTAACACCAGACCCTGGGTGGTTTATTCAAACAATCCATGCTAATCTTCATTCATATCATGCAAGGATGGGCAGAGCTAGCAGACAATGGGCCGGCCTCTGACCAAAGCAAGCTAATACCCAGGCAAAAACATGGGTAGACTGAATAAAGAGCGCTCACTCAATGGATTCAGTCATCTGCAGAAGCTCAGATTCCACTGGCACACCAACACTAATGTTATGCAACTTATTCATGAGTGGCTGACATTCTGAGGTCAGCCTAGCAAAGTTTTGTGAAATCATTTGAAATGAGAAAGAACATATTTGTAACAATAGCAGAAAGCAGACACATCATGTTCTTTTGTGTTAGCTAATGGTCGAATGTTTTAAATGAGCTTTGGTTCAAGGATTTAGGGGGATAGACTGGCAGAAATGGAATACAATATAATAAGTATGTTTTCTTTAGAGTATAATCACCTGAAGATAAGAATTGCTGTGTTTTCATTAACTTTGAATGAACTGTTTATATCTAGATATGGAGCGGGTTTTTCATCCACAGAGATTGCCATGTTGCACTGCCTTGTCTCTACAATAGCCTAAAAGGGACAAACCAACGACTGGCTGTAGGCTGTAGTCACATCCACCAACCCTCCCACCCACTGGGCACACCCATGGTCTGGTGTTCTGCTACCTTAACTTTCATTATTGTTTTGCCTGGTCTTTACCCGATGCAGCAAATCATGGTGATTTGAAAGGACGGCTTTTTTCATCTGTGTCTGATGCCAGAAGTGACTGACCATGCCTGATTTCAACTACTTTAGAGTGAGACTGGGTTGTTTATTCAGTGTTTCCACTGGTTTAAATCACTGGATTTGCTTGCTTTGGAGAGGACGAGATCTCTGCAGATAATCTGGCTGGTAAAAACCTCCTGAAAATCTGGATCTTAAATTATCAGAGAAGCAAGGTGATCACACATTAGCAGGTGCTGGACTAGCGGCCCATCTATGACATGCCAAACAGCATTGAAGAAACACTGATTTGTGATGTGAAACTGCTTTATTCAGTGTATTTACTGGTTTACATGAGTGGGTCTGTTAATTCTGGGGTGCAAGCGAAGTCTGGATAATTTGGATAATTTATCAGAGATAAGGTGAGCACACATTAATCTATCAGGAAAAAAAGGTGAGCACAATATGGTATGTGGTGAGACATGCCAAAAAGTGCTGGAGAAACATTGATTTAAAAGTGAAACTGCTTTATTCAGTGTTTTTACTGGTTTAAATAACTGGTCTGTTTGTGTGTTTGAGACCTCTGTGGATAATCTGACTCCTGGCAAAAGCCTCGTGAATGTCTGGATCTTACATGCCAAATAGTGTCAGAGAAACACTGATTTGTAATGTGAAACTGCTTTATTCAGTGCTTGTGCCAGTTTAATCACCTGCTCTGTTTGTTTTGGAGCGGAAGAGACAGCTGTGGATAATTCAGCTCCCAGTGAAAATATCCTGAACAATGAACAGTGATGGAATTCTAACCAGGAGAAGTTTTAGCTGGTTGCAACCTGCAATCCTCACCACTAGATGCCACCACATGCCCCTATATTCTACACACTGTTCCCTTATGGTAAGTTTGGAGTTATAATAGTCACTGAAGTTTTAAACATTTTATGTCCTTATTTTCTTCTATGATATTGTACTGTGGTGAATCTTAGCACTAATTAACTAGCTAGTGCATTTAGTGAAGCTTTGGGACAGTCTCTTCAGCACCTCTTCACTCTGACACCAAACATAATACATCCACTTCCCTGACTTGTAGTATATCACTCTGCCAGCATAAACACCTACTAATACAGTGGAGTTCCCCATCTAAACAAAATGAAGACATGTTGAACAAGAGTGGAGGACAACACTTGCTTTGTCTCCTTTGTGATGCAGGGAATCAAATCTACCCAAGGTCAAATTTAGAAGAAAAAAGTGAATTCCCGCCCACCGGGCACATTGGTTTATTTAAAAAGTGTCGATGTTTTAGTCTCCTGGACATTTCTGAAGTTATATTCAACAATCATAAAGTGCCACAGTGCTTAAATACAGCCCATAATTGCATGATAATCCAGAGGTGAGTTGGAGGTGTGTCAGTGATCACACAAAGCAGCCACTCAAGATTTTCTCTGCTGTTTAAATATTTATTGATGCAAGCCCAAAATCCCTCTGACACTATCAAATCACTTCAAGTAAGCAGATGTAAGACATAGCCCAAATATACACTACTGTACACAAATGCCCATCCAATAACCCTGGATTTATTCATATATATATGTATATATATATATATATATATATATATATACAAAAACATGACAATTATGTTGTGAGTATTAGTAACGTGTAAAGATAACAGTAGGCTCAGTCTTAATATCACAGCACCACACTGCCCTCCTGTAAATACAAACTAACTGAGGCACAGGCTCAAATCAATCATAATGATCTTATAGAAAAGAGGCAAGTTAAGGCCAACTCTCGATAATCCCAAAAACAACAAGAGGCCAAAGAGATCTCTATTTAAAATCACTTACACCGTTGTGATTTTTTTTTTTTCCAATTTTCTAATAGCAGAACAATGTTCTGCCTTTCTAGTTCCATTTTGAAATTTAAATTGAATATGATTAATTTAAATTATTAATGTCAGAAGAATAATTGTATCTGATAAAATTGACTCTCACAAGATATTTTACATATGACTACTACTATCAAACATGTAATTATTTTTCCCTCAGACCTCTACATTTTCATCAAACTTCCCAGCAAAAAAAAAAAAAAAAAAAAAAAAAACTACTTCCTGCTGGAAGGAAAATCAAACAAACTACGTTATTTACTTTCGTCCTTAGATAACATCCAGCCTACAGTGAGTACTGCAGGTCAGTCACTGTAAGTCCAGAGTTTATGGATTTCATTGGGTCGGTATTGACCGGTGTAATATAATGATTATGAAGAGGAAGAAACACAAGACATTAAGGGAATACATTACAGATTTTAAAACCATCCCTGTATCATTGCAGTGTGGGTAGTATGTGTAGTGTCTATCTTACCAGCGTTCAGATCTCTCAACTAAAATTTATTGGTCCACTGCCACACAGTGCATTCTGGTAGTTGTAAGTTTTCTACCTCTTGAGCGAAAGTGAATGCCACAGTCTCTCTGAGTCTTCTGTGGTCATGTAGAACAAATTTCATTTGCATCTTTCTGCTGCATAGACAGTCCATCTTTCCAGCTGTGAAATACTTCTTTTAAGTATGGATTGATTTATCTGCGCTATCTGTATCTTAATACAATATTCAAATGTTCACATGTATACTGAAAGTATGTTCGGTCACTGTCACTGCTCCTCCAGTTCATACCGGCCACAAAGAGATCCCCTCTCACAGCCAGATGCATGTGCATGATGTGGGACAAAATTCAAATTCTTCATTCTGTGTTAAAATCATCCATAAGATGCTTCAGCAGTCTAAGTTAGTTAAAACAAGTGTGGATCTTACAAACTGAATGTCTTTTAATTATGAAATTTCCTCTCTGAGCTTCAACAGACAGTGTTTTCTTGCTGAGCCACAGCAGAGGGACTGTAACACAAAGCGGGAATTTCATACTGCCAAAAAATGCAACCAAAGTAGGCTATATCCACTTTATCTGTTAAACTCTGTTGAGGCCTCATATGAGGTTTTTTGTTTGTTTGTTTGTTTGTTTGTTTTGTTTTACAAACTTGCAATGCAATATTGCAGAAAGGACTGTGGACTTTGTCCCCTATCATTTATTGAGGGCATGTGTGGGCATTTGAGTACTGTATTACTTAAGTGGTTACTTCAGAAACACTAGACATCAGGATCGCCAATAATTTCCAAACAAATAACTGCTTTGTTTTTTTAACTTTAATTGCCTGAAGTGCAGGACTGACTGGGTTTTCTCTCTGACAACAGACTGATTGCTTCTGTTGTCTGAGTTTTTTTTTTTTTTAATCAAATAGCAACTTGATTCAGGTCTGCTTTATACCGTGTAGGAGCTTAAGTGCTCCTGGCATGGAGAGCTGCACATGATTCCAACTTTGATCTCAGATAACTACATCTGCCTCAGCCTTGAGTTATCAGACAGCTTTAATCAGACGCCCTAGCTGCAGTCACAGCATGTGGAACAAAAGACTGTTTATGTCTGTAGCCAGCCTTTAAAATGCAACGCTGGTCTTTCTCTGCTTTCAAGGAGTTGTGCTGGTCTTTGTCACATCTGATCCCATCCCAGCCCTCCCCAGTTCCCGCTCTGCTAATGCTGCGCGATGTGTTGCAAAGTCAGTCAATGTATGCATGGCGTGAGGGCATGAATTATTTAAGAAGCTGGTACCTTTAAATGATTTGAATGTTCAGACATCCTGTGTTATCAATAGGTGTAATATTCTCTGTGCTCCCAGCAGGCGTGTGCTCAGCAGATATGCTGATACACTATCAGAGGCTCCTCCACTGACCTCTGTATGACTTTATTTTGTGCGTGTGTCGGAATTAAAAGTGTGGCCGCAAAGACACGCCATTGATATGAAACATGTTGGTGGGGGTCTTAACTGTGCATTCAATTTCTAAAACTTCTTTATCCGATGCGTCAATATTTCAACCATTTTGAGCAGCTCTATTGACTACAAGTAATGGACATAAAAGCTGCTTGAAGGTCATGCTAAATCCTCCTGTATTAAGGCATCCAGCCTTTATGAGAGCCTAGAAAATATGAAAGGCATCAACAAGGACAACAAACAGTATGTGTGTGTCTCCAGCCACACGGGCATTAAGAAAACAGATAGTTCCAGTCCTTGATTGTGATTGGCTAAGTTGCGTTCGAAGCTGTTGTAAAATACTCAATAAACACACAAATGTGACTGGGTTACAGTTTCAGTATTACTGCACCAATTAGTCACTTATTGTCATGAGGGATGCAGAGCTAAAGAGGGTCTCATTTTAATATTCTTAAGGATGAGAACTGTCAGAAATTAATAACACTGTCATTTAGGGGATGCACAAACAAACAAACAAACAAAAAAAAACAAAGATGTCTGCAAAAGAGATGAGGAGAGTCTACAGGGATATATGTTTGGGCAGCCAGGGAACCCACTGCATTCTGTCGCTGCACTGGAGAAATACATGTCATTGCTGCTGCCCAATTCATTGGCCTTTTATTTCCATCCAAAGAAGACAAACTACACCAACCATCTATTTTTACTTTGAAATTATAAGGTTCTATCTGACATGTCAAAACTGAATTATTATTACATTCTCACTTATATAAGGTGCTTTTTTTTTAAGTTATAGGCTATGCATTTTTGGACGTTTTATGTAGAACACAAAAAGGTCCTATCTCCAGGGACGGTTTTTGCTATGGGCAATGTGGGTGACTGCCCAGGGCACAATGTATGTGCATGAGCACCCTCCAAAAAAAAAAAAAATAAATAATAATAATAATAATAATAATAATCGCCAGTTTTCTAGACTACCACTCATTTCCACGTCAAGTTAGTGGAGTGGGCGCCCCTATTATCATGTTTCAACCAGCAGCAGAAAGGAAAGGCGAATCCTGGCGGTTGTGGGTTGAACGGGGGTCACAGACAGGAATACGGCGGAGACTCATAGTGCTCTGCAGCACAAGATAACAGCTTACCAGCGACAGGACATAAAACTAGCCAGGACCGCCTCTGCCTATCTCCAAAATCAAACTCTAACTTGGTTTTGTAAGGGTCTATATGTGAGCCAGTCAGCACTGAGAAAGCACACAAGACAACCAATCAGGTTCCGCTTCTAAATCAAACCTCTCCCCTCCCCACTGGTTAGCTAGCCTTGTGCTCTGTACTGCACACTAGCCGTAACTGGTGGGAGGTAGCTAACAGAGCTGCTCATCCAGCTCATTACTGCTGGTGCCAACCCAAGAGCATTGCTGCAGAAACATCATGGCGACCCGCAGTCTACCCCCAGGTAGCCCTGGTGAGTGTGCAGCAAATCCCCTTTAGCTTTGTTAACTACTGTTAGCACCATTAGTAGTGCAGCACTGCTCGTGGTGCTAACATTTTAAAGCACTAAAGAGGTGTTGTGGCTCAAAATTAGCTGCTTACTCATGGGGGAGACCCGGGGGAAGACCAGAGGTGGCCATGATGTTTCTGAAGCTATGTCATCACGCTACCGGGGAGGTGTTAACAGCTATTATCGTGAATGAGCGCCGCCACTAGCTAGTCCCCACCCAGCTAACCTCCACCCTCCTAGCCCAGCTGGTACAGAGTGCAGAGCATCCAAGGCCTTCGTTAGCTTTTTTCTATATGTAGACACTCTGTTACAACAATAATTTTCAAAAAAAAGTTTTAAAACAAATTATAAGTGAACTGTTTGTATTTCTTGAAAATCATTGTGCCTTTTCATGTTTTGCAGGATAGAACCTTATAAGTCCAAGCAGAAGGTGAGTTCTTAGGGTTCTATCTACATATGACCCCTCCCTAAAAATCCCATTTACGAAACTGACAGGGTTTGAACATTGAGACAAACTTTAGGGTGTCCAACATTTTTGTGTACAAAAGAGACTTGTTCCACATATCATTGTTGCTATTTGGAATACAAAAACGTTGAAGATCATCATCTAAAAATCACTCAGAACACAGATAGAATGTTATCTAAGAAATTCTAAGGTAGCACTATGGGAAGTGAACCATGTAGTTTTTAATTGTAAGCTATTACAGTGATGTTAATAGTTTTCATGTAGTTTGTCCCTGGGACCCACAGGTGATCATTTGAGTGGGTCCCCATTCAAATTTGTGTTGTTGTTTTTTTTACATACTGTAGTATTAAACTCAAGTTTGATGTTTCATGGTTTAAATTATGGTTATATTCATGAATACTTGAAATGTATCTGAAAGTTAAACAAATAAAATAAATAATAAATCTGAAATTGTTATTTACAAAGCCACAGACTGTATCCCTGTATACAGTCTTTGTACAAAACATAAAAAAATCAGATCTTAAGATGAATTAAGAGAGCACCAAAATCTACCCAGTAATAATCCAATAGAAAGGGAATTTCTGTGTATAAGCAGTGTTGGGGTAACGCTTTGCTTTTTTAACATGTATTTTTTTGTTTATTTGCTTTTGCCTGTATGCCCATCAGTTTCAGTGCTCTACTTCTTGTTTGTTTTATGTTGTATTTTGTGCTGATATATTTTGTTGGTCTTTATTTTTATTGTGTGTTTCTTTCTTACCTTATGTTAACTTCTTTTTTTTAACTGTCTGTACATCTCTGCACCTGTTTTAACTTGCATGTGTTCTGCTTTTGCATCCTAAGGCGGCTAGAAAGGAGCAGGGATAGAGAGCTAGCCTCGGGTTTGTTTTTTCCTCGTTCCTGTAATCGGCACATCCGGATGATGTTAGTAGTCTATATGTTGCTGTGTATTCTGTTGTTGTATAAAGCTAGTTCATTTCAAATCCAGTGCTGCGCAGGTCTGACACATTCATGTATACACATACAGTGGTTACCACTTTGTATGAAAATCCCCTGCTTATATTAATAATAGTGTGATGATATAGAACAATTAAATAACCCAGACCTTTTAAAATAAATTAATATCCTTGGACACAGGGAGGCTCAGGCAGAGGATTGAATTCTGATAATTATGAGTTATGGATAAATATTTGTGGGCCTATGATATGAAACACAATAAACAAATATTGAGGTAAGCATGGAATGGCGTGCGAGTCAGTCACTATGACGAGATCAAATTAATACACCGGAGCTGGAGGACCCATCTGCCTGGTGTGCCGGTCAGCTACAGCAGACAGAAATATTGTAGAGCAACTTATTACTTTCAAATAAGGTAGCTAGTTAAATGCATTACATATAACTACATATAGCTAGTTATATGTAAAGTATTACACTTTGAGAGTAATTTGCCCAACACTGTGGACAGTACATAAAAATTGTAAATAAGCTATTGTATAATTTTAGTTTAACATTTTGAGAAGTATACTGAATATCTTTCTGAGAAGAGTTTTTATGTTTTCCTTTTACTGATGAGACTGAACAAAACGAGATCTTGTCTTTCACAAAATTTATGATATATACAGTAAGAAAATAGCAGCCGCCGGTGAAAATATTTCTTCCACATGATGTGTCCCCTGGACAGTAAAACATCACTGAGTTATCATCAGCATGAGTCAACACAGTATCAGTAGCACAATCACATTATCATAATGTAGCATTATCAAGGGGAATAAAAACACAGCATCATCAACATGCTGATGAATGCAGCATGCAACATTGTAACGTAAAATTACAGGAATGTCTGTCGTAAAAGCCTACATAATTGTAAATTTGGGTACATTTTAAGAATCTAAAAATGTAAGGTTGTTGTATAGTGGTGGTCCCCAGCGAACTCTATGCTGCCCCACTGCCCCACTGCCTTTACCAGGAAATGGCAGCGCACAGAGCTTCATAGTACCAGGGATGGGAGGCGGGCTGGTACAAGCAGGTGTTGAATCTGTGCAAAACACCATAACAAAACACCTGACACATCACAAGCAGTATAATAACAACTTTGAAAACACAAGTTTCACTCTCAGTGGTTACTGTGACATGAAAAAATGCTTCCAAAACTAGTTAAGTCATGCAACGGCACTGTTTCAATACAGATCTTTTGTTCACAATGTAGCATCAGGGAAAATACAACACATTCTCACATATCGACAATTGGTCATGGACTTTCCACGTCCAAACAGAACATGAAAGGTACCCTGGGTGTGTTGGTTGTTGACCAAGCACCAGATTTCTATGACTTCAGAGTGAGACCAAGTTGGAAAATAATAGGGTATGTCCCTAGGACCCATCAATAGTGAGTTTACTGCATCAGTTTTCAAAGTTTTAGGGACGCAGGATGCATATGTAGCAACATCACTGCTATTACATTCACAACTTCCACTCTGAGCTTAAAAGAGAAGAAGTTTGATATCTTGAACATTATATCGTGGCAGTATTACATTTAAGTTTTACTTTAATGTTGGTCAAAGAAGGCAGTTGTACTTAATGTAGTACACATCTGTCTGGATGAAGTCAAATCTAGGATTGTTGCTCTGTAAACAGTTTGCTTAATGATGGCTTTGTGATGGCATTTCAACAGTTACCTTAGGGGAAAAGCCTAATTCGTTTTTAGAGCGTGTTAAGACAAAGAGATAAGACTAATGAAGAGCGAAACAATCTGGCAGCATTTAGTTATTTTTACCAAAAAAAAGCCTTTCACAGCAGCTTCTTTACAAAGCAATTAGTACTACTTTAGTCAACCAACAGTAGCAACTTTTTTTTTTTTTTTTTTTTTAAACCCAATATAATGGCTCATTTACGCAAACTTTCAAGTCAAGTCAATTGAATTTTATTTATATGGTGCCAAACCATAACAGAAGTCAGGGCACTTTTCATATAAATGAAATATAGCACCATACTCTTAGTCATAGTCCCTTTGATAACTGTACACAGTCCCACTGTGATCCTCACAGACAGAGACTGTGGATATCTGGGACAAAGAGTCAACATGGCTGCCATTTCATTCCTATCGTCACTCTCATCAACATTAAATTGTTCATTTGTATGTACGCAAATATAGCCGTCTTTAACCCTAAGGTTATAAACAATTTAGTTGGTGACAATAACAGTGTCCAATCTGAAGTGAGAGGAGCGGCTCGCCGTAATGCTTATTTAGGCAGAAACTGTCATCCCAGAGATGGATTCTGCTCACTTCAAGGTGAATGCATCTGAATGAGCAATTTCCATTCAAATATTAGTCAAATGGAACTAATACCCTGGGATAGAATGAATCAACCACTCAGATCATATTTGACAATGACATATGGATGGCGGTTTGGGAAAGTTGGAAAAAATATCTACATGATGAGGGAATATTTAAAGAGAGGTTATGCACAATTTCAGATAGTTAATCATCCAATTTCCAAATCAGCAGGAGTCAGTCAGAAAGCTATATCAATGGTGAATTATTTGTCAGTGCCACTCCAGTTGCCCTACAGGTGGGAATGTGCGAACAGAGTATATGTACCCTCATGAGGATTAGTTTAGTCTGTAAAAGTCCTAACTGTTTTCAGTGTTGGATTTTGAAGTATATAAACTTATACTACTGCAGTGTTGCAGAAGAAGTGTTTTCTTTTTGTATTCAGCTGGTGCCCTTGGTAGCCACAAGCAACTACACCATGGTAGACCTCTGCATATTCAAAATGTTAATGATGGCCCTTATTTGCAATGCACACTTGCCTGAGACACATTATTCTAAAAACACTGCCTGTGATAATATTGTTTCCCATCTAGCATATGTGCATGAGAGATTTTTGCCACAAATAATACAGTCATCACATCGCTGGTTAGATTACGGCCAGAGACCTTTGTTTTACGTCATACCCCTCTGTCGGACAAACATCATTAAGTAAAAACACTGTTTAAGAGATTATGTGTTGCAAAGATATGCAGAAAGTGGCCAATGCAGTGCAAGTACGAGTCATCACAGTGGTGTTATTGATTTGTTGTCTAAAACCAGGTAGTATCACAAAGTCAGTGAGTGCATGACTCTCTGGGTTTTCTGCAGCACAGATACAGTAGGTTACTTGAAGTTAAACTTTCATGGAGTTTAAATATAACATCTGCTGAACAAGTTGTTGTGTGGTACTAGCAGATTGCTTTAGTGTGGGAAAGGGCAACAACTACTGTGGATACAGTTAACTAATTGCAGGCACATGCACAGATAGACCCCATGTGGTGCTCAAGCACTGGCCCTTTTGCCCTCTGACTAGATAAGTGCCCTTTTGCAAGACTTTTTTTTTGGTGTTTCTTCTAATCATTTTACATTTTAGTTGTTGAATTTTGCTCGTAGCATTCATTCTCCATTAAAGGTGTGGTATGTCCGATTACTGCATTTTAATCGAGCCCCTGCCACTCCCCCTTTAACATCCACTGTCAGAGCCAACAACACAGCAACAGTCAACAAACACAAACCGGGAGCCCTGTGGAGCAGCATCACATCTCCCTGACCTGCCTTCATGGACAGTCAGGTAGCAATAGTGATTGCCTTGAGCTTCAGCATTGTTTGTTGTGGTTGTGAAATGAATCCACTCTAAAAACATCTCAATACAGCCAAGCTCATTTTGGCAATAACCCACCGTTGAGCTTAACAAGTAAGCTAGTCTGGCATTAAAAAAACCCGTCTCCCTTCAATTCTCTGGCAGATTTGGGTTCAACAGCTGCCCATGGCGAGCAGAGACAGACGCCACATTGCGTTCCCATTTCCATGTGTCTTTAGAAACCAACACTCAACTAAAAAATATTGTTTACATCTCCCATACTGCTGCTTTGATAATTAATTTAAACAAATCTGACATGCATTTTGGTGCTGCACGAACATGCAAAGAGTGCAGAGAAGTGCAAAGCTGCAGTCTGTGCACACGTATGTTCTGTAGGATTATCTGATTGAAGCTTATTTAGAATCTACTTTTAAGAACTAGTATGTTGCTATTTACATAGGAAAGAGGAGAGGAAAATGAGAAGTGGAGGGCAAAGGAAAGCAGTGGAGAATAAAGTGAGGAGAGCAGAAAGCACTTGAAACCTAACTGTTACTAGGCCTACTGTGGACACAGAGGCACGGAGTCAGCTCTACTTAAAGTATCCAGTGATCTACTGCTGTACCTTGACTCTGGTAAATGTGCCATGCTAATTCTTTTAAACCATAGCTCAGCCTTTGAAACAGTTGACCATTCTATTTTCTTGAACTGTCTTGAGCACCTGGTCAGTATCCAGGGTAGCGCCCTTCAGTGGTTCGGCTGCTACCTTACAGAAAGATCCTTCTCTGGCAAATCTGGAAACATGTTTTCACTCTCTTCTCCCATCACCTGTGGTATACCCCAAGGCTCCGTCTTGGGACCCATCCTGTTTTCCCTTTATATGCTCCCTTTAGGCACCATCTTTCATAAATACAATATTTCCTACCATTGTTATGCAGATGATACTCGGCTTTACCTCCCATTAGAATCGGGTGATAAGAATAATGACACAGCTAGCCCCCCGACTGCCTCCCAGATGTGAAATCATGGATAGCAAAGAACTGTCTCCAACTAAATGATAGTAACATGAAGGTGGTCTTATATGGCCCCTCCAACTCCACCCAGGGTAAAGCAAACCACCTGGGTCCCTTGGCACCTAACCTTCATGCCCAGGCCAGAAATCTTGGTATCTTTGATTCAGCTTTACAATTCGACAAACAAATTAATTCAAACAAATGCTTTACCAACTTAGAAACAATGCCAAACTGAAACCAATCCTCTCATTTCAGGTCCTGAAGATAGTCATAAGTGCCTTAATTGGATTTTGTTTACATTATTGTAATGCTCTGTACGTGGGTATAAGCCAGTCCTCCTTATCCTGCTTGCAGTTGGTACAGAATGCTGCTGCTTGACTTCTGACTAGTACACGGAAAACAGATCATATTACACCTGTACTGGCTTTCTTGCACTGGTTGCTGGCCAAGTATAGGTCTGGGTTTAAGGTCTTACTGTTTGTTTTTAAACCCTTACATGGCCTGGCACCCAAATACATCGCTGAGCTCTAGGGTTGGTACCGTTCATAATTGAACCGATACGGTACCGGTATCTGGAATTCGGTACCGGTACCAAACGGTACCTTATTTCGGTACTTTTTAACCCTATGGGCCCTAGGCCTTTTTGGGATATTTTTACTGCCTTTACTTTTAAGCTCATATCACAGTCATTCTAAAGGCTACATACACATGCTATATCTTGTTTTTTAACCAGACTAACCAGATTTGCCATCATTTTATGTTCTTCTACCTGTATTTTATATTATTTTTATATCAATGAAAAAAACAAATCTGTGTGCCTAAATTCTTGCATTTTTACATGTATCTCAGCATAGCAAGTTGGAAAAAGACATATTCTACCATATATGAAGAGGGGAGACTCTCTAGAATCTGGCAATATAAGAACCATGATGGTGGGACATTCTGTCACTTCACAGCTGTCCAAAACATGTGGTTTGTGCCAGGCGGACATGTTTGCCAGTATTTTTTCATTATTGCAAGAAATTCCATTGACTCATTCACAAGTCAAAAATGTGTTTTATCTGAAAGAAACATGCAATATTTACATCTAAGATCATAGAAAAATAGTCAACCAAGTGCAATGATGTCCTCCAAGATAATATTTGTTTTTCAGTTTCAGTTATATATTGGGAAGACATTTTGGGCATTGGTGGGGGGGGCACGTGTCCCCCTCAATGTATATGGTGACTACGGCCCTGTCAGCATGCATTAGGCTGCAGTTGTCTGGGTGCGCAAAGGTGAAGTGGCTGGTCTTGTCATACAAAGTTTGATGGAGTGTCATTTGGACAATATGGAGATATTTGCATCTTGAAAGCTGGACTACAAATGTGGGTAGACAGGGAGAAACACGCAAGCCTAAGATGTGGTAAGATATGATATTCCTCACTATATGAAGTGACTGACAACAAGATCTGTATAATGGATTGTAAAGAAATCCGTCAAGTTTTTATTTGTAGACAAGTGATCTGTATTTAGAGTTGATGGGATGACAGCACAATGATTTGTGTGGTCCTGCGCTTTCGTGTGATATGCGTGGCATTTCTGTGCGAGCCTACATTTGCGAGTAATCCATCCAAGAGTAATGTGTGTGCAGAGCTGTATGAAAGCTCTGTTATACATCATTTTATTGTAATTTTTCACTGTGAAAACATTGGATTACCGACAAGTGCTTGGCCTTGTCGGAAATCCTTCTCGCTATGACGCACGGTCGCGGAGAAAATCCACAAAGAAGAACGGGTGTGAATTTGGACGCACTATGCGTCGTTCGGGCCCATAGTCTAAACTTCTCAGTTTCAACATTTTATTGAGAACATTTAGGAACAGTGCTGCACGTTAACTTTTGTCTGCACATTGTTTTTGTCGCCATTGTTGCTGAGTCTGAGGTGCGAGTCATACACTCTCGCTCTGCCTCCACCTCAGGTACCGAAATTTGGCACCGTTTGATTTTAAGTGAATCGGTACTTGGTAGTACCGACGTGAATCGGTACCAAGTACAAAAAGTACCGAGTTTCGGTACCCAACCCTGCTGAGCTCTTCTGCCCCCTTTCAAACACTAGATCTCTTAGATCCTCAGACCAGTTGCTCCTGGCAGGCTGTGGGATCCAGACTAAGGGGGAAGGGCAATCATGCATTGGCATTAGTCGCCCCAAAGCTTTGGAACAGCTTACCCTTTTCAACTAAGTTTTCCCCCTTTGTAGACACATTTAAATCTAGGCTGAAGACCCACATTTTTTTCTGATGCCTTTGATTGTCCTTAAGGTTTCTGTTTTTTTTTTTCTTTCACTATTTTTATTTTCAGATCTTACTAATCTTTGCTTTATTTTCTTTTTTTACTTGTTTACTTGTGCATGTTTTTGGGTTTGTTATTTATCTAACGTTTTGCTGTTACCATGTTGTGTTATTTTATTTATTTTATTTTACTGTACAGCACTTTGCTCAACTCTAGTTGTTTTTAAACATGCTTTAAAAATGCATTTGATTGTATGATTTGTTCCTTATAGTTTGGAGGGTAGATTGTATTTGTTGATTGTTATGGTTATTTATTTTAAAGACCACTTACATCTAAGTGTGCACGGTGTGGCATGGTTGTCTTTGTTGTTGCCTGTTACAAATGTAAATAAATGTATGTTAAATGTTGAAGTTGTATGTGTAGACAGACATTTCCTCTGATCATTACTGTGCACAAATGTACTCTATGTACTTTGGCCTCAAGAGCTCATAGGAAACCTCCTGACAAGGCGCACTTTGCAAACCAAAAAAAAAAAAAAACCTAAAAAAGCTTAAGCTTAACCTCTGCAAAAGAAATCGTCCTCATATCCCTAAAATCTGTAAAACATAAGCTAAAAGTTTATGAAAGCCAATAAACCATGTAATTGATAGAAGTATTGAAATTGTGTCATTAAAAAAAAAGATTGGATATTTTTTCACCAGATTTTACATGATAAAAACACAAAACATATTGATCCAAAAGATTTTTAGATGTAGAAATATAAACTAAATATTTCTTTACATTCCATAAGTTTTTTGTGTACACTATTTAATTTAAGAGATGTGTTCATTTTTATGAGCAGAGTGAAACGGTGTTATGACAGATTCATCATTTAATTCCTCAGGTGCCATCATGTATTTTTGTACCACACCTAACATAGCACATCATTATGTTTTTGTTTTTTTTATTATATATCGACAGGATTATGCAAACAACAATCTCCCACAGCCATTAAGGGGAAATTCCTGTGAGTATTCTGGTGTAAATCCAGCAAAATACTACATTTGCACCACATGTAAGGTAAGGTGACATAAGGTGGTGACATGATAATGGGAAAGACAGAAGAAGAAGAAGAAGCTGAGGAAGAATGCTCTATCTATTATGGTTCTTATTTAAATCTCTATATAAAAAGGATAATGCACATAGTGATCTTGGCAGTCATGAGGAAATACCAGAATATTATAACAAATGGAACATAAGGTAAGGTAAGGTATTGGCACCTTAGTGCCTTCATGAAGATTTAGCTTTCAGCTGCTAAAAGAATGTATTCTCTGGCTATTATGGTTTTTATTTTAGATATTTAAACAGAATCATGCAAACAAAATGGTTAAGAAGTTGTCATTGTACTTAGGTAAAGCACATTCTATCTGAAGCATTTCATGTAGCTCACTCAGCTAGTGAGTAAGACTGTTGAATGAGTTCATTTGTATCCTGAATTTATTTTCTGAATGCACATACAATTTTCTCTCCTGTATTCACTGTATCCATTATGTCTGTGGTTTGTTTTCGCATAACACAAAACAGCCCAATTGCCAGAATGTTTCTACAAACCACAAATACATTACATGTGTACATTTCATATGTATCATAGCAACGTTTCTCAGTGCCGTGCACAGACATTTTGCAGGGAAGGTGGAAAAAAGGGCAACCCTTCCACACTTTTTTTTTTTTTTCTCACGCAGGACAAATTGTGCATACGCAAATTGCACCCTGCCGGATCTGCCTGCCCCAAAGGGTTTCTTGAACTTGAGGTCTAAGTACAGTACATTTGTGCATAGTAATGAGCAGGAGAAATGTTTGTCGAGCTTTCATATGAGATGTCTAAATATCTATACTATATGCACCTAGCAGCTGCCACACATACACATTCACTTTCTCCAATTATCATTTATTTATAACAGGCAACAACAAAGAAAACAATGCCACACTGTGCACACTTTAGTGCTCTATAAAGTAAATAACCATTCACTGTCAACAAATCTGTACACAGAATTGAAAAATGCTGTTCTCTGAATTAATAAAATAATCAACCAACTGATATACCCTCTAAACTAGAAAGTAGGCCCATGTTCAGCTGCAACAATCAGGCTAAGTGTGTTCTGCTCTCTCCTCCTCTCTCCCTTTTCCTCTCCTTATTCTCCAATCATTTCTTTTGCTCTTCTCTTCTCAATTTGTTTTTCTCCTCTCCTAATTCTCTTCTCCTCCTTTCTTTTTGAAGTAGTCACATGCTATTTTCTTTTATAATTTTCTTCTAAATAAGCTTTAACTATTGAATAAGAATTCCAAAGAACAGAAATGTACAGCCTTAAAAATGAATTATTAGAGATGCCACATGGGAGACATAAACAATATTCCAAGTTGCGTTTTGGTTTAAAAAGCTGCGCAAAAGTGGGAAAGCAATTTGGAGTCTGTCTCTGCTCACACCGGGCAGTTGGTGAACCCGAATCTAGCAGAGAGTTGGAGGGAGATGGTAGGGATGGGCGATATAATGACTATGTGTGATACATAAATATATTTCAAGCAAATATAAATTTAGACAACACCGTTTATATATCGATATAGGGTCAAGTTGCGTTACATGACACATACCAGTGTGCATCTCTCCACTCTCACACTCTCTGCAAAGCTCTGCCTCACTCACTCACTCACTTGCTCACTCACAAGCTCTCCAGCAACACTTTTAGAGCCATAGCCTGACCTGCACCTCGCTGGAAATGTAAGTACACGTTGCAGCAACACAGACCTCCTGTCTATTTTTGTTAGCTGAAACCATTTCCCTCAGTGGAAACAAAGCGTTTATTTACTTTAATTTCACAGATAAGAAACAATAAATTGTGAAGACAATTAGGGCCCCACAAGATAACATTTTAAGACCTGTGTGTGATTTATCCTGGCTTCACATGAGTAGAGGAATTCTCTAGGCTAATTTATACAATGTGAAATGCCACAAGCTAGTGCTAATAACATAAGCATGTTATACTTGTTAGGGTAGCCTGTTTAGTATAAGACAGTTGTTTTGTCGGTAAACCCTGTGAGTTGTAATGGAACCCAATTTTATAACGTTACCTTTGTTAAATGTTGCTGTTGTCCCTGGCTTCATATGCGTAGAGGAAAAGTTTGCTAGCTGCTAGGCTAATTTATACAATGTAAAATGTCATAGGCTTGTGCTAAAAACATTAGCATGTTGTATGTGTGGGAAAAATGTGTCCAGCAAAAGACAAGTGCTTTGTCTGTGAATGCTGCGAGTTATGGTGTAGCCGATTTGTGTACTTATGTTTGAAATTGCTGCTCTTGAGCTATGTTCAATGTATGTTTTAGGTGTGTTTTGTATCAACTAAAGTTTACAGCACTTCATAGATACCCTGTGTAACTGTTGTGCAGCTGCATATTTTCAAACGGGGGAATAAAATCCCTGTCTTTGGATTTTCTTTTAATCAGTCTGTTTTTATAAAACTGCCTGTGACTTCTCAAATGTGGCTTTGACCTGCAACCGAAAACATGTAGCTCATTGAGTACAAAATACAGAGATATATACAGTGTATCGCCAGTCAGCCTATAAATACAAATTTTTTGAATTTTTGCCCATATTGCCCAGCTCTAGGAGACAGTTTATTTTAGGCCAGGCTCATTACTTGTTGTTAATGATGGGTCATTACCTAAATTAAACTGGCTGTATTAAGATGTTTTAATATGGGTTTAATTGACAAACAATGCCGAGGCTTTGGGCGAACACTATTGTTACCTGGCTGTCCATGGCAGGTCAGGGAGACGTGATGCTGCTCTGCAGTGCACTCGATTTGTGTGCGGCTGTGCGTCAACACACTTTAATTGAGAATTGATGCCATGGGACAAATTTAAAAACTAAAATAAAAAATTATTAAAAGAAAAAAAAACATGTCTTACAAAAAGGGTGCTTATCAAGACAGGGCAAAAGGGCAGGTTCTTGAGCACCACCTGGGGTCTATCTGTGCATGTGCCTGACATTTCTAAAGTACATAGTTTATGAGCTGACTTTGTCTTCGAGAGGTAGAGGGAATGGGTGATGGTGTGACACCCAGGTAAGGCGCCTGCCAAGTTGCAACAAAACTGGTTGTGATTTGGCGAGTCATTGCTGTGAGCAGCAGCTCTTAAGTCCCCAAACATGGGTGTTTTTTTTTAGCAGCCCATTGCTGTTTTTTCAGAAGGAATTGAGCCACTCAAATTAGGTGCTTTAAGCCAAAACATGAGCTTTTCCCTCATCATAACTAAGCATTTTTCTGTGCCTAAACGTAACCACACATTTACCACAGTGTTGTTGAAACTTTAAGTTTCAACATATCTGCTACATAAAAAATGTTAAGGAATAAGCAAGGCCAACATTTTTTTCTGTTGACTGGGTTGCACAAAAAGAGTACAAAAATTGAAATTGGTGTTTATTTAGATGGCCGTATGCTGGATTGTAATGAAATTTAAAATGCAGACACAAAAAAAGAAATCTTGCACAGTGAAAATATTGCTCAGTTGGACCTAACTATAAAAATATTAGAACTTGGATGTATTTGAAAGTGAATGCACATTTCAGTTAGAATCAAAACAGTTTTTTTTTTTTGTTTTTTTTTTTAATGCTTTTATGCTGGGCTAAGGTCATCCTGTCTTAATATCTCAAACGATGCAAGTCCGAAGCTGAGAAAAAGGAAGAAAACTACAGAAGTTTGAATGTGACTGACTTTCTCAGAGACTGTGTGGGTGAGTGAAACTTTGTAAAGCTGAAAGTAATTAAAAACTATTTGCACACATCAATGCCTCAGGAAAGAATATGTGGACTTGTGATTTTATCCACTGGGGGGGGGGGGGGACCTGCATCAAGTATCTAGTATCTTATTACAGACTGTGCTGTCATGAAAGAAGAGAAAGTGACATTCATATAATTCAATCTGTGGATGCTGTCTAACTCATTAGTTTGTTACAATGTCCGAGGCTTTCTTTTAAAGCACCTAATAATGAGCTGATGGGCTGCTGAGTGTTACTAATGCTGCTATAGGTGTGCTCACTGCTGCTGTAGAGAACATAGATACACATACTGATGAGTAAATTAACTGGTGACACACTTAAATATTTTCCTTATTCATATATTTACCTTTTGTTTTGTTTTTATGTTGACATATGATTGGCTAAAACATTTCAAACTGCATTTGTACTAAATTGTGCCCTGCAATTAAGCTTGACCTTGAACTACAAATAGCTGTGTGTGCTGTATTGTGCACGAACGCATGCCAACGGTCAAGGCCTTGCACGCCAAGCTCACACAGGACTTTGGATCAGCCCTACAACAGCTCTGTTTGACTGTGGCGTGTGTGTGCATGTGTTTTCCAATCACAATGACAAAAACCTTGACCACAATGATCAGAGGACGTTAAGTGTCACCAAACCCTACAGTCTATTATAAAATCAGTGTGAAACATATGGTGCTTTTAAATGGATCAAACAGGTCCAAACATTTTGTCCATGATAAAGTAATTCTGGTTTGATTTTTTTCTGTTTTGGTCTTGTTTTGCAATTTAGTATGCACATATGAAAACCAGCCGAGTCACTAGAAAAACATGTTGGGATTGTACATTTCTGCAAACTACAGACAGATTACATTTGTATGTTTCATACATATCATATCAACGTTACTAAAGTGACGTAGTATATGAGCTGACTTTGTAATTGGGAGGTGGAGGGGATGGTGTGACAACTAAGTAAGATGCCTGCCAAGCTGCAGACCACTGTGAGACCAACAAACAACAAAGCTGTTTGTGTTTGACAGAGACCTCACAGCATTTCTAGCCAAAATAGTGACACAAAAAGAGTGTTTTTTTTACCGAGACAAGGATGTGTTATCAGCTGGAATAGTGCCACAAAATGCAGTTGTTTTTACTGAGACCTGCCATGAAAAGCGATTGTTTTTTATCGAGACATTGGTCCATTTTCTGCTGGACAGGTGCAAAAGTGGTTGTTTTTTCCTGAGACATTGCTGTGTTTCCTGCCAGAATAGTGCCACAAAAAGTGGTTGTCTTTTCCTGAGAAATAGATATGTTACCAGCTGCGATATTGCCACAAAAAGCGGTTGTTTTTTAGTGAGCTATCACTGCATTTCCTGCCCTAATAGTGCCACAAAAGTGATTGTTTTTTACCGAGACATTGATGCGTTACCAGCTGCAATAGTGCCACAAAAAGCGGTTGTTTGTTTTTACTGAGCCATCACTGTATTTCCTGCCTGAATAGTGCCACAAAAATCGACAGACATAATAATACCTAATACATAATAATATATGGTACAACTCCATTGAAATGTGATCGCATCAGCCTCCTTAACTTGTGCACTGTGATTTAGTTCTGTTTTGCATCTTCTTACATTGTTGGCTGCCACTTTATAATTGTCCGTGTTCCCAGATGGTTCTGGTAATCCATGGTTTCTGGTTGTGGATAGATTTAACTGTCCACACATCCCGACCTCAAAAAGACAATCCACATGGCAGCGCCGCATCGCAGTTGCCTCTACACAGTGAAATGTTATGGGTGTGATCCTCAACAGGAACAGGACAGTACCTCACAACCCACCGACATACTAGTCCTTACTCATCATAAAGCACACTCCTCCTCTCCTTGTCTCGCCAGAGTCCTCTGCTCTGTCAGATAAGCTTATAGAAAAGGAGCTCCCTGTTTGAATGGCGCTAAGCAGAATTTAGCCAAGTTTCAGTAAATCAAAGGATATCACCGTTCCTGATAAACGTAACTAGCAGGATGTTATTTCAGCTAGTGCTCATTCTTCATTTTTTACTCAATGTTTACTGATGTTTACATTTGAAAACTTTGGAGGAGAGTTTACAGACTGCGGAGTTGATATCCTCATCCTTATGGTGACCTGCTGCCACACACCATCACTGTCCAAGCCAGCCACAGAAAGCACCAATGCTTGAATAATAGACATTGGAGCTGACAGAGAGGTAGCTGGAGGTGTCCACACCTACATCATAATATGTAGCCATGATTTGCAGAAATGTACAGTGCCAAACATTTAGTCTAGCAATTAGGTTGTATAAACACAAAAAGTAGAATTGATCTTTGTGTAAGGTATGTACAAAGTCAGTGAACATATTTTCTTACCTTTACAGTATGTTACAGACAGACCCACCTGCCCCTTTTTAGTCACACACATGCAGCTGTGACATTATCAGAGGCAACAGACATGCTGACGTGACTCATCTCTTGTGATCTCTCTCCCTCTTGCTGGCACACTATTTTCCAACCAAAAATTCTGTGACTGTGCACAGTTGCAATACTTGTTTCCTACATGGATAATTGTGTTTCTGACAAATGATAAATTATCACTTACAAGAATTAAACAGACTAAGTCATTATGTAGAAATTGAAACTTCCTCTAAGATCATATTCCCGCTTTTTACTCATTTCCATATTTAATTAACTTAACTCAATAAAAGGTGATTGCTTTCCGGCTTGTGTCACAACAACACCAGTAAATGGCTCACCGGGGCATTTTGATCCAGTCAGGGCTGTTTCTTTTGGCCAACCAATTTCTGCGCTCACTGTATAAAAGTCTGGAGGGCACAATTACAACTGGCAATGGAAAGGAAAATGTTGGCATTGAGAAGAAAAATGAGGAGTAATCTTACTCATTTTTCTTATCTGCGGAAGTCCAAGAAGCCTGAGAGGGTACAGTATTTCCCCAGATAAAAGCACAAACGATATTCCACCCACACAAACAGCAACGCACAACTACAAAACAGTCTTTACTATCTCCACTTGGTTTATTTTGAATTGAAGAGGGCCAGAGCATTTTCCTCACCATCTCTGAGTCAGGTGGATTTGGCCCTCTGAAAAAGAAAAAAAAAGCCATTTTTTTTTATTGCGATTATCTTCAACATTATGTCATCATCTCCGTTCCTTGTCAGGCAGTAGTAACAGTACTCACAGATAAGACAGTGCAGGTCCAATGATTGAAGACATTTGCATTGGTATGACTCGATTAATTCCACACACTAGATCTTAATTAACTCAGCATAACCATACAGATGATTTGTGTGCCGATGGGATTTGGTCAATAGGGATGATTGCATGAAGTAGATATGCTCATTCAATATTCATTATCTCCCTGTTCCATTTTCTCACGGGGCAGAGCAGGTCCTTCCAGAGATCAAGATATCTTCCTTATGTCTTCAGATGCATAAAGACTCAGATTTAAAGCCTTCATGTTAAATTAATTCTATAAAAAGGTTGAACTATTTTAAAAATTAATCAGTCATGAAATAGTTCTCCCAGTTGATTTAGCTACATTGAAACTGGTTTTATCCTTCCTGTGAATTGAACATGCAATAAACACGTACAGCCGTTTATTTCATACTGAGAAAATTGCCTCTGAAAGTTCAGATTTTTCCTGAGTCTTAAATGTCTGATGTCAGGGCCAATGGCTTTGCACTGCATGGTATTACACAGCGAAGAATGCAATAGGGCGCCTTCCATTTTCTGTATGTCTGTAAGAAAGATGAGTGAAAAGGCGAGGAGCATGGATTCATCACCCTTATCAAAAGCCAAAGAGAAGACAAATATAAACCATTCTTCTGCTGTTGGCCTCTTCATCACAAAGCCTTAGGGAGTGGCATATAGATAGCTCAAATGTGGTGTTAAAGGGAAGCACAAAAATTATAATAAAGGGATAGTTCAGCTTTTTTAATTGGGGTTGTATGCAGTACCCATCTAAAGACAGCATATTACAAACAGTAGAGGACAGTTAGCATGCCCACAGTTTGGAGAAGCAGGCTGGAGTCTGACATGGAAGCAAAGCAATCTACTGCTGTGGAGGGGTCAGCAACAAAATGCATTTCAGTCACCTAAAAAAAGTCCCACCTAAACACATCAATATTAGTTTAAGTGTACGCTATATTGAGAGTATTTTCACTGCTTCACCTCAATGTCAGAGTGACTTCTTAAGGAAAAATGAAGCTGTTATATCACTCTCTTCAAAGCCAGACTCCAGTGATTTAAGACTGCTGAACACAGGAGCTGCTGGTCTACCACTGTCTCTATCAGTTAGTTAGTTTGTTTTATTGTGTGACTTTAATGTTTAAAAGGGTTAGTTTGAATTCACTAAAGTCACACAATAGCACAAACTAACTAACTGATCAAGGCAGCAGTAGACCAGCAGCTTCTTTGTTCAGCATGCTTAAAACTGAGCTCAGTATTAGTTCAGGTAGAACATGATGTCAAGCTCAACTGTCACCCCAACTACATTGGTTGATCTTAAGTAGCCCAATCACCTGATGGATACAGTAACTGATAGGGGAGGGGGTGCTTTTCATGCTGTGTCTGACTTACCAATGTCCAGATAGGCTCCAGATCACGGAGCCTCATAATGAGACAGCACACACAGGGGTAGCCCTGAAGCCCCCCGCAACAGGTAAACCCAGATCAATCATGATTAAATTTCACCGGTAGATAGTCAGAGGTACAACAGAGTCGTTAGGATCATTCCTTTTGGGAAAGTGAATGTCTGTCTCAGACACCCTGGGACGCCGTGTCAACTTCTGCCTGGTACATGCATGATCTGATTTCAAAATACACTTCTGTTTTCACAGGAAATGTACAGTTTGCATACAGTCTCTGAATAAACGCACTTCATAGACACAACACCGCAAATTGAATTTTTTTTTTTTTTTAATTAACAACAAAAGCACGTGGTTGGGCTTAGGAACAAAGAACAGGGTTTGGCTTTACATTCAAATGGGAGGTGAACACCGGCCTCCTGGGTGAAAGTCGGTAGTTGTTGGACCCATCCACCACCCATCCCGCCTGGCCTACTCACGCCAGGGTCACACCGCCCACAGAAGCACTGTGAATAGCCTCGAAGTGCCTCGAAGCGAAGCCAGTTTCCTTTCGGCACCCATGTTAACCGAGTGTCTCATCCACACATCCGCCCTGCAGCGATCGTTTCGGTGTCTGGTCTATTTTCTGTGCAAGCAAATGTGTCAAGCCGGGCAGGAAGTCAAACAAAGGAACAACAACAGCATCCGGTCAATTTTCAGAAGAAAACAAATTTCAAAATAAAACACCCCGTTTGACAAATGCGATATATGTATATACATATATATATATATATATATATATATGTGTGTGTGTGTGTGTGTGTGTGTGTTTATACATATAAGTCTGTGTGTGTGTGTGTGTGTTCATCTCTCTTATGCTCTGTTTGGATACCACTCACACACACACACACACACACACACACACACATACACACACACAAACACAAACACACACACAAGAAAGAGAGAGAGAGAGAGCGAGAGAGAGAAGGTGCCCGGGGTATTATAGGGGGGGGTGGAGAAATGCACGTCTGATGTGAACGAGCTCGCGCAAGAATTTTGGTGCGCTTCGTTGGCAGTGTGGCCCTAGGGTCAGACTTTCAGCCCCTTAACTCAACCACTTGTTCAAAAACTTTGGAGTGAGATTGGTTGGTCACACTGCTGGCTAAGAATACATTATCCAAATGGTAATGAATTATAATGTAAAAAAAACAACAAGACAGAATGGTTCTGGCAATACACATTAGACTTTAGATAAAGTATAGATACTTATCTAATTCCTCAGCGTGTTCAACAGAGATTTGTGGAATGTCAAGTCGAGGAAGATTTCCTGTTGTAGCTCAGTTACATGTGTTCGAGGACGAGTTGTTTGTTGGTGCAGTTTCATCACTCTCTTCTCTGAGCAATGATCACACGTAACACTTTGTTACAGGAATGTCAGTAAAATATTGAGGCCGTTTGGATAAACTGATTGCAAAGGCTGTGTGAACTCACCCAGGCCTCTTTGAAAGGGTTAGATAGCTCTCCAAATACAACTTGATGGATGACCACACAGTCTGCTGTCAGTACTGGTTGCTTTAACAGCCACAGTGTGCAGCGGTCTGAGGTTATACCACTGATTTCAAATACTGTTATGATGTCACCTGGTGATACTTCATATGATTTTCAAATGTCTGCAGCTCTAAAAATATCTCGGCTTAAGTTTACTGAAAAACCCATCCAGTGAATTTAAGCGTAAAGGGGAGAGAGTTCACTGGCGAAGGTGTGAGTCACATTAACACACTCATAATTACAAGTCTATAAAAGGCTCCATCTGGAGGGAGGCTCACACTAACCATATTGCAGAGGACCTAAAAAAAATCAACATAATCTCACCAGAAATTTGTGATACCTCAGACAATTCAGACATGTGCACTGTTAACTACAGGAACAAACTTTTGAAAAAATATTTTGGCAAAGCTAGGTAGGCTGAGAATGTAGTCACCTGCACTTTATTTCATATCCAGGGTGAACTTTGAGAGAGACAGAGATGACAGTGTTCGGCAGCCTGTGCAATTAACTGAAAGCTTTAAAAAAAAAAAAAAAAAAGTGTCTTTATTCACTGCGACAACTGTCTCCAAAGATCACAGGTCTCTGGAACTGACATCCTTACTTTTCATTTTCAGAGTCAACTGAGGACTCATGTTCACAGCAAAAGTGACTTTGCAAAGTTTTTGTTCTTTCTTCCTTGTTGATGTTGCAATACTTCTCACTTATTCCCAGTATAATACATTCAGTCCTTATTGGGCTTCTTGGAAACTTCTTAAATATTTTGCTACATGTAAAGAATGATATCTATGCAGTATCCACAACAAAAGCAGATTTTAAACAAAACATGAGTTGGACGGTACAATGTGATTCCATCATCTAAAGCTAATATATTTTTAATCAAACCTTTTATCTCTCCTTATTAAAAATAAGAAAATATCTGCAGCAACAGAAGCTTAAAGGGTAAGTTTGGTATTTTTCAACCTTAGCCCTTTTTTTACCTGTGCTTTTTTGAAAAAAAGACTAATTGGAACAGCAGTTTTTGAAATTGGTCCAATATTAAGCTAAAGTGTTGCAGCCGGCAGCGGCAAAACAGGCTGCGATAACCACTCAGGGTATGTTAATGCTGTCATTTTTTTCAATAGCACTGACAGGCTCAGAATATTATTCTAAGTGTCTGAAAATTTCTGGAAAGGATCACTATCATGACAGACCTTTTTGTAAAGAGTAAGATCCCTTTTTTTTTCTAAACTGGAAACATCCCTGAAGTTGCCATCGCCAATTCCACCAGCGTCCATTTAAATAAACAGTATTTTCAGCTTGTATAGAGCCAGCATATTTTTACATCAGATTGGGTGAATTAAGGATTTATTTCAACCAAACTTGAGTTCTTTTTGTGAGTTTTATTTTGTTTCTGTCGGCTTTGAATGAAGTGTGTTTTATGTAGATGAAATGAACTATTTATTTAAATAGAGGCAGGTGGGTTTGGTGAAAGTGATTTTAGTGCTGTGTCTGGTTGAACAAAAAGGATCTTCTTTAAATGCTAATGTGTAAGACAGGGGGATCTAGTGGCATCTAGGATTGCAGATTGCAATCCGCTGCAACTTCTCCAAGTTAGAATTCCCTCAGTGTTCGTTGTTCAGGAGGGTTTTTTTTACCGGGAGCGCAATAATCAGCAGAGGTCTCCACTTCTCCAAAACAAACAGAACAGATGAATAAAACCAGTGAAAGCGCTGAATAAAGCAGTTACAAGTTACAAATCAGTGATGTTCAGCTTGTCAGAAACGAGCAGCTACCAGCACCTGCTAATGTGTGTTCACCTTTTATCTCTGATAACATCAGAAGGTTTTAAAAACAGTGAATAAGGCGGCTTCACATTTAAAAATGTGTTTTACAGGTACAATATTACAACCTCCTCCTTCTGTTGTGTGAAATTTTGACTCTGCCCTCTAGTGCCATCTATCGGCTGTATCTATGCCATCATAAAGGACGCGTGGAAGTAAGAAGGCAGAGACGTTTACAATGTTGAAACCAATGTCTCTATTTTTGTATATAAAGGGAGTATAGATGAGCCTTACCAGCAGACATTTCCTGCTCGGAAGCAGACATGGCGACTGCAAAGACACATTAGGTTGCCAGCAAGGGCTTTCCGGAGCAATAAAACGTTTTTCACGTAAAGGTGACAGTTTTATCTATCTAGTTTGTCTGTGATTGTTTTTTTGATTGTTTGTTTGTTTTAAACCCACATGATGCAAAAAGCAGCCGTCCCCAGGTATTTTCACATTTTCTTATCTGGCCCCCATTCAAAAATGTTTCAACACCCCTGCTGTAAAGAGAGTAAGCATATTTCAGCAAACTTTACATAAACAAATTATCAAACCAAACTATCATAAACCTCTTCAAAACTAGACAGTGAGTTATGTTTCAGTGTTTGATTATTTAGTTTATACAGTATTTAAAAGCTTGTTTTCAGTGTCCTGGCGTGTGTCTTTGCTGATGTACTGTTGCCACCATTTTTTGTGTTGCTGCTGGGTTGTTATAACCTGGAAAATCCAGATGCCTCACCCCTAGCAAATTAGAATTTGCTCTGCATGGGGATCTGGCCCTGACGAGCAGAGCCCGGTGAATCGCCATCGGACCAATCAGATCAGTCTATCTGACAGAGGCGGACTCTGGGCAGGCGTAACATGATGAGGACAGCGCTGCACCGTAAGAGTCTAAAAGTAAACAGCCAAGATGGCAGCTGCAGAACGACAGTGTCCATTCAATTTAGCTTTGGAAGAAACGCTAAGCCAACTACACCTATATTTTCCTTGAGAGAGGAACAGAAGACTGTCCTAGAAGCCTTCGCTTCCAGGAAGGAAGTATTTGCCGTTTTGTCAACGGGATACAGCAAAAGCATAATATATCAGTTAGCCCCACTGGTTGGCAAACCAATGAGGCTAACTGCAATGAATATTTCACCTTGTTCTTTGCTCTGATTGGCTATTGTGCTATCCAATTGCATGCGGCGGCATTTAATGTGCCTCAGTTAGTGCCGCCCCTTGGGTAGGAAGGGTGTATCAGTGAGGGCCAGACTCAAAATCTTTCTAGGTTGGAGTCTGGATTTCCAGGCTAGGGTTGTTAGCAACTTGTTGTCCTCCTCACTGCTAAAATCCCTGCTAACACCAACTGGGAGTGTTTACCTTACCCTCCTCTTCTTTGGAGAGGCATAGAGTAAATATTCATAAACATTCATTCTGCAAATGGAAGAAAACTGTGTGTATAATATAAAAAGCAGACTATACAGTGTCATAGCTTGAACTTTATTACCACAAACAAAATTACATGTATCCAATTTAATTTGTAGGATAAAAAGAAATTCTGACAGCTGCTATGCTTATGAACAGTATATAAACCTTAATAAACAATACCAATTTATGTCATGGTGGGATTCCATAAACATGCGGTGTTGCTTCAAGTAACTTGCACTTTAGAAAAATTCTATTACTTTATTATCAAATAAAGTACATTAAAAACTTAAAAAATAAACTTTATTCTTCTGTTACTCTGAATCAAATATTTTTCCTGATTGCAGAGTGACAGAAAAAGATGTTTTCAGATCATTTTTGTGGAGAGAGTTCATGGAGCGAGCCATGTGAGGAATGTCCCCAAAAAAGGACTCAACATGGCCACCAGAGAGTAATGTGACAATAAAATCAGTGTTGTTGGTTTGGTTTCCTCAGAGCTCTGGCTGTTTTTTTCTAGTATTGCAACATAATGGAGGATATAACATAATGGAGGATGTATTGTGTGAGTGTAAACGGCTAATAATGGTATGTTACTTATAGGCACACAATACCACAGAGGGTTATTATATACCATTTCCGGCAGATTATCCCCCTGCATCCTACACACTGGACCTTTAATGGCCAAGTAAGTGAGTACACATACATGGAATGTGACTCCAGTTTGTACAAACACAGAAATGGACTTCCATTGAAAACAAGAACGCTGTACAAAGGTCAACATAAGCATCTGACCACCATGTACGGATATAAATATTTATAAAGAGAATCCATAAACAACAATACATTGACATGGTTAACAGTAACATAGTAGTGCAATGGAGCAAAGTGCAAATGGTGCCGAAATAAATATGGAATTATTAATGTAACAGGTTGTTTATAGCCATGAGGTTGGTGAACATGACAGTCAGTGTGTAGTGATGCTTAAAAATTGATATCAACATGATAAAAATTGTCTTTTCCCTCGCAAACATATTCTGTGCAGGCTGATGTCTGCACTTAGCCAAAGATTGTTTGTTAAGATTTGATGTTTTGAACAGAGTGGTGAGTCTTCTCTTGTAAAATGATCTTGCTAATTGTGTCATGTCAGTCTCAGCAGTGGGAATCTCAAAGTTATTGAATATCATAACACCAGGCAGAAACGCAGTGCTCACTGCCCTCTTGGGTTCAAAGTTTCAACTCTGTTTCACCTCTTAGCTGTGCCTCAGGAGGTAGAGCGTGCCTTCAACTACCAACAGGGTTGCGGAAAATTTTAATCCTCAGTCAGTCAACAAGGTGAGAAGTTATGCCACTGGAGGTCAGCAAAAACAAGATTTCAAAAGGGTGTTCAATTGCTCCTTAAACTTTCATGCATATCATTTTCAGTCTGTAGCTACTGGTTGTGAACAGGCTGTCACTCAAACCTTTACTCTTTCTGGCTGTTAAACCAATAAATGGGGATTGTAGATCTTAGCAGAATTCGTGAGTATTGATTATTAGTAATTTAAGTTAGTTAAAAATGGTAAAAGCATTAGAATTGAAAGGAATCACATTCAGACAGCAGATTTGATACTGGCTTCAGTTTTGAAAAAATACTTGCAAACAACAATGATTAATATATTTGTATACCTTTTTTCATTTATTTCAACACATATCTGTTTTTATGTAGGGCTGGGCAATATGGCTTAAAATATAACAGTGCAATATTTTTAGGCTATGTCATGATATACAATATATGTATCCCAATATTTTAAAATTTCCTCTTAAGTACTGTAGACTTATAAAATATAAAATTATTAAACTACAGTTACAATAAATTTAAATAAAGCACTGTCATAACAACATTAAATATAATACTGTTACAATAAAGGTCATACTAAAGTTAAATAAAGTACTGTTATAAACAAGTTAAGTACAATAATCCCTCAAAAACTACTTGCAACTTCTTAAAACTTCTCCCTCTCTGCATTGTTTCTCTTCCTATGGATTATGTTTTGTTTTGTTTTTTGTTTTGTTTTTTTGGTTGTCGTTCTCTGTAAAGCATTATTGAGTATCCAGAAAAGCGCTATATCTCTCCAATGTGTTATTATTTATTATTAATACTGTTATAATAAAGTAGCTACTGTCAAAATAAAGCTATATAAAACACTGTTATGACAAAGTTAAACAAAGAACTGTTATAATAAAGATAAATAAAGTATTGTTATAATAAAGTAAATCAAAGCAGGACCACTGGTGATTTTATTTTGAATCTTGGGTATGTTGGGCTTGAAAATGTGATGTTCTTGCTGTGAACTTTAAACTTTTGGTCAAGATGTTAGCTGTTAGCATTAAGTCAAACTGTTGCTGCTGTGCCTTCAAACGTGAGGATGTATTCTGTGAGCTGGAAACACACTGACAGCTTTCCAGTTCATACGTTAACAGCATTTACAAGTCGCACTGGTGCTCCATAGTCACAAAATGTGATTAAATAGTTGTGGTCTGGAGCCCTGCAGGTACCAAAACCAAGTTTCCTCAGCTATTGTTAATCTCATTAAGGTAAACTGTTAGCGCAGTGCTGTTAAACATGATGATGTATTCATTGTGGGCTGAATATATAGAAACAGCTGTCTAGTGCATACATTTATAATGTTCGCAAGTTGCAGAGGCGCTCCATGGTTGCAAAATGTGACTAAAAAGTAACACTAATGGTCTGGAGCCCTGCAGATGAGAAACATGCTTCACCCTGCTCAAACAATGTCGCACAGGAGAAAGTGGTCTGGATGGGTGAAGAAGTGTGTGTGTGTGTGATGTATCATGTTTGTGAAATATTCTTTGTGTGTGTCTCTGTAAGAGAGAATGAGCCATAGAGCTGAAATGGTAAGTCATTTTATACATCGCACATGGAACAAGCTGCGATACGACGAGTACATTCAATATATCACCCACTGCTATTTTCAAGCTGCTCTGGTTGAAGACAGTGCTGCATTGTTCACTGCAAATGTAAAGTCATGAGTGAGGATGGGGTTCTCTTGCTTAAGAAGTATGATTTATTGCACTCCTCAGATATAATTTCATAAACATATATTTCTCTGTCAGCTGAGAGACACAAAGTCCTTGAGCATATGTCTTGACATGAGCGCAAGAAGCCACCAGTCATAAATAAGTAAGGTCACCAATGATCTAATTCAACGCCGGTGCTTCCAAACACTGGCAGCTGGGATATTTGCTTCCTTTGTCCATAAATATCCCAATCCTCCTTCATTCAACAAGAGTCTCTCAAGTCAGCTGATGATGAATATCTGGCCTAACCCTGAAATGACTGAGCTGGCAATGATGACTTATGTCACAGCAGGAAGGACTTGTAGAGCCACTATCCCTCACTGTCATAAAGTTTGCCTCAGCCACACGACCCTCCCCTGCATTTTACTACTGTGGTCAGCTTTGACTTGTAGCCTTTTCATCATTCAACATTAATAGATTTCAATCAATACTGTAGATGTGGCTCTTTTGACTTTATTTGCCACAAAGTGCTTGTCAACTTGCAGTAATTAGCAAGCAAAGTCTAAGTAAAGCCCTTTGAGCATACACAGAACATCACCCTTCAAAAAACCCAGTCAATTTTACTTCCTGGTTAATGGTTCACATTCTCTCTTAAACAGAGAATGGGGGTGTGTTTAATAGTCAGACGTAATGTTAATCCATAACCATTGCAACCAGATTGCAGCTACAGTAGTTTGGAGAACAGCTTTATGCAGGGCTTGAAATTAACTTTTTTACATGGTAGCACTGGTGCTCCTAACTTCAATAAGTTAGGAGCACCAGCAAAATTTTGGGAGCACCCACCGTAATGTAAGAAGCACCAATATGTAATCGATTTTTTTTATTGCAACAAAAAGTCGACATTACACTGTATACATTACAATGTATGTGTATAGTACACTTATCATTAACTTTTTCAGTTAAGACATTTTTAGAAAAAAACACCACTAAACCACTGAACACCACTGTGAATGAAAGAGAAACCTTACATGATGATAATACTGATGATGATGATGATGATGATGATGATGACTGTCATCATCATCATCATCATCATCATCAAATTAGAAAATATATTCCTTTTTTAAAATTGTAAGGTTCAGTAAGTGCCTTTTTTATATATATATACAGTACAGGCCAAAAGTTTGGACACACCTTCTCATTCAATGCGTTTTCTTTATTTTCATGACTATTTACATTGTAGATTCTAACTGAAGGCATCAAAACTATGAATGAACACATGTGGAGTTATGTACTTAACGAAAAAAGGTGAAATAACTGAAAACATGTTTTATATTCTAGTTTCTTCAAAATAGCCACCCTTTGCTCTGATTACTGCTTTGCACACTCTTGGCATTCTCTCCATGAGCTTCAAGAGGTAGTCACCTGAAATGGTTTTCCAACAGTCCTGAAGGAGTTCCCAGAGGTGTTTAGCACTTGTTGGCCCCTTTGCCTTCACCCTGCGGTCCAGCTCACCCCAAACCATCTCGATTGGGTTCAGGTCCGGTGACTGTGGAGGCCAGGTCATCTGCCGCAGCACTCCATCACTCTCCTTCTTGGTCAAATAGCCCTTACACAGCCTGGAGGTGTGTTTGGGGTCATTGTCCTGTTGAAAAATAAATGATCGTCCAACTAAACGCAAACCGGATGGGATGGCATGTCGCTGCAGGATGCTGTGGTAGCCATGCTGGTTCAGTGTGCCTTCAATTTTGAATAAATCCCCAACAGTGTCACCAGGAAAACACCCCCACACCATCACACCTCCTCCTCCATGCTTCACAGTGGGAACCAGGCATGTGGAATCCATCCGTTCACCTTTTCTGCGTCTCACAAAGACACGGCGGTTGGAACCAAAGATCTCAAATTTGGACTCATCAGACCAAAGCACAGATTTCCACTGGTCTAATGTCCATTCCTTGTGTTTCTTGGCCCAAACAAATCTCTTCTGCTTGTTGCCTCTCCTTAGC